>NC_142144.1:54590224-54895878 GCF_024610735.1 Ursus americanus | reverse complement strand
ATCATACACTGAAGATAATCATGTAGATTAACTCAAGTATAATGATAGTCTACAAATATTAAATATGTTCTATATATGACTACATATATTGTTTCATATTTATAGACTGTTTCTTAAAAAACAACATGCTCCTAACATTCTACAGACAGTATCATTTGACTTTGCCAAACAAATAATAATGTTATTATTTTTTTTTTTCAGATTAAATGCCTTGTAGGAAGCCTTCACAGAAGCATTCTCTCTGCCTGCAAACTTCCTGACAATCCTTTTGTTTTACACTAGCCTAAATGCTCTGGCCATATATGTCCTGATAACAATGCACTTCTGTTATGAGTAACCAGTGTGCAATTTTTATAGTATTGACATATTATGGTCATGGAAATGATGACTCCTTGAGATGTACCAGAGTCACACTTGCCACACATTTCACAGAGAAGAATAAATATGTATAAGGACAAATGAAAAAGAGAACAAGGGACATCATTTTTATCTAACTCTGAAAAATAATATGGTAACCTCTATAGACACTGGTAGAGTGGGCTGGAATATAAGACCTACAGGTCTGAGATTTAAAGGACATTTTCCAACTGCCTTTGGCTTGAAAAGAGGAACTCAAAAAAAAAAAAAGATGAGAACTTTTAAGTGCAAATGTTCAGGGCCTTCTCCCATCTGTCAATAAACAGTAATGATAATATTAAAAACAAAAATCAAACTTACTCTGTACCAATACTGTATTAAGACATTATATAAGTTGTTTTCTTTCAGCTTCATGTGAAGTAAGTTGGCACTTGTACCATCTTCAATTAAATGATAAAGACATGGATTTGTTTTCATTAGTGTTTTTTTTTATTTATTGTTCTCATTTTCTATATATTTTCAATCTATTTTGGTAATTTTCATTTGTATAGAAAAATATACATTTTGTCTAGTTTTGGAAATTCTTTGGAATAAAGTAACTCATTTTAATCTCATATATAAAGTATCTATATTCACTATGGCTATTTCTTCTTTCACCTTCTAATATTTTGTACTTTTCTTTTTTTACCTTACAGGTCTTGCTAGCAATTTAACTCTATTACTTGATTTTAAGAAAATCAGCTTTTAGTTTCTTGAAGTTCTTTCACTGGGGTTTTTAAAATGTCTGTTTATTTTTCTATAACCTAATTAATTGGAATTTGTGAATGTGGCCTGTAAGCTTTTGATTATTTAACACTTCTTGATAAGTTCTATATGTTTTAATTAATAATCCATCTATTACAATATCTCTTCAAAGTTCAAAAACAATGCATTATTTCTATTTGTTTGACAAAAACTACAAATTTTGTACATTCCATTAGATCCTATTTGAGGACTGTGGTTTTAAAACTCCTTTGTCTTTGGTATGTTTTCATCATTCTGAACTATATATTTCAGAGAGAAGAAAGCTAAAAATCTATCACTGAGATGGAAGGTGTGGTAAATTAAATTATTGCCTCCCAGTCATTTGTCCTTTATTCCAATGACTTTGTAATTTTTCAGGTCCTCCCACAAGGCAGAGTAAAATCCCTTGACCATTTACTGACTTGACTGGCTTTAAACCATGTGGTGTTAGCAGGTTTTGTGCACGTGGGGCACAATTGGGCTTGCCCTTTACTCTTCTGCCATCTCCATGAGCAATGCTTTTCCCAAATAGTTGCTGCACCCAAAATGATCACATGTGGAGAAGACCAGAATCAAGCCATCTATACAATATGAACCCAGCTGGAACTACAGCTTGTAGCAAAACTGCCAAACTGAATCCAGCCTGAATCAGCTGATCTCCAGCCATTCCACTTTATATCTATTGTTTACCCTACATATTTTCCAAGCCTGGTGTCATTATTCTTACACCAATTTTAGCTAGTCTTTGCAACATAAATTTTCACAAATATTTTCTTTATTTGTTATGGGTGTGTCTCTCCCCAACCATGTAAGCATATGAATGTTTATTTTAAAATAGATTAGATTTGCAGAAAAGTTGCAAAAATGACACAGAATGTTCATATATCCCTGCCACACTCTTACATTGATATGATAGTTAACATCTTGCATTAATATGATACATTTGTCACAATTAATGAAACAGTATTAGCACATTATTATTAACTCAAGTCCATACTTTGTTCATATTTTTAAAAAAATTTTTCACCCAGTGTTATTTATCTACCAGGATCCAATCCAGGATACCACATTACAACTTTGTTGCTGTTTTTTTTTTTTTTGTTTTGTTTTGTTTTGTTTTGTTGTTTTGTTTTGTTCCATCTCCTTAATATCTTGCAAGGACAGTTTTCCTAGACTTTTGTTTTTGAACACCTTGAGATTTTTTGAGGAGTACTGGTCAGGTGTTTTATAGAATGCCTTACAACTTTTAAAGTTGTTTGACAGTTGTTTTCACGATTATATTGGAATTACAGGTTTTAAAGAGAAAGACCACAGGGGTTAACTCTCATGCTTATTGTATCACTGTAAGGGTAAATGCTATCAATATCACTTATTTATTATGTTGATCTTGATAACAAAGCTGAGAGAGTGTTTGTCTTGTTTCTCCACTGTGAGGTTATACTCTTTTCTCCCCCTTTTCATACTGTACTTTTGGGAAGAAAAGAACAATGCATAGTCCATATTTAAGGGCGTTATGCTGTTTTAGAGTTCCTTATTCTGCTGTAACAAAATAGCACAATCATAGTGGCTTAAACACACAAATTTTTGATTTTATAATTCTGAAGGTCAGAAATCTGAATGGGCTTAATGGGACTAAAATCAAGGTGTTAGTAGAGTTGTATTCTTTCTTAAGCCTTTAGGGAAGAATCCATTCCTTTCCTTTTCCAGCTTCCTGAAGCCACCTGCCATCCTTGGCTTATGGACTCTTCTTCCCTCTTGAAAGCCAGCAGTATAACAACTTCTGGTCTTTCTCTTTCTCTCAGACTTCTGATTCCATTGCCACATCTCTTTCTTTGACCCTTCTGCCTCTTTCCTTTATAAAGGAAATCACCTTTTAATTACATTGGGCCCATCCAGAAAATCCAAAATTATCATCCCACCTCAAAATGCTTAATTGTATCTGCAAAGTTACTTTTTGCCATATAAGATAACATATTCAAAGGGTTCCACAGTTAAGATGTGGACGTCTTGGAGAAGGAAGAGAGGCATTACCTATCACCCATACTGTTTACCACACAGAGTCACATATTTTCTTATAATTATTTTATAAAAATATTTCAAGTAATTCAATATTTATATTTCTATTCCAAACATAACTTTCCTTAATTACCCGTTAAAACTCTCCCATTCTTGGGGCGCCTGGGTGGCTCAGTTGATTAACCATCTGCCTTCAGCTCAGGTCATGATCCTGGAGTCCCAGGATTAAGCCCCACATCAGGCTCTCTGCTCAGCAGGAAATCTGCTTCTCACTCTGCCCCTTTCCCTGCTCCTTCTCTCCCTCTCTTGCTCATGGTCTCTCTCAAATAAATGAATAAAATCTAAAAAATAAATAAATAAAAAATAAAACTCTCCCATTCTTCATCTTACTGCTTAGAGTTTTAATTTTGCTAGTTTGCTGAACACAGAAAAAATTAGTTGTTATTTATATCATCAATAGGTAGCAAAATTTTCTGAAATAATATGCCAATTTCTGAAACACTGCGATATTTCATTCTTTCCCTTTTTTGGTTCATTTTCATACTTGTTAACAATATTTGTAATACTTTGCTGTGTCATAGTGTGGTAAAAATGCTTTCATTTTTTTCTATCAGAAAATGTCATTATTTTATATTTATTCTTTCGTGATAGTTTATGTATAAATTTGAATTTGACTAATACTTTCCATTATTATTTCGAAAATATTGTTTGACTGTTGTCTTGGAGTTCATAAGGAAAATGTTGTCACTGAATTATTTTTCATTTATAAGCAATTTGCTTTTCTCTCGGAATTTTCTTTTTTTTATGATTTTATTTATTTTGAGAAAGAGAACGCAAGTGAGGGGAGGGGAAGAGGCAGAGGGAGAGAGAAAATCTCAAGCTGACTCCACACTGAGTGCAGAGCTCGACACAAGGTCCAATAACACAAGCATGAGATCATGACCTAAGCCAAAATCAAAAGTCGAACATTTAACTGACTGAGCCCCCCAGGCAACCCTCTCTCAGAATTTTCTGAGAATTCTCTTATTTCCTTGTATCTTATAACCATGAGAATTATATGTTGTTTTCTTGGGGTTTTTTTTTTTTTTGCATCTTCAGAATAAAGTGTCCTGGGGTGTGTTCTGTTTAGGTTTATTAAGTTATTGGAATGTACTTTTCATCTGGAAACATAGGTCTTAACTACTGGAGATTTCTGTGTAATTTTTCATATATTCCTTTTAATATATTTCTTCTGATATTTTATTCTGTAACTCCTACACAATGTATATTATAGTCTATTAATTTGTTCTACTTGTTAGATGCCTTTATTTTCTTTAAATTTTGATATTGCAGATGTTATTAGACCAGATGATGGAGTAGGAAGGCTTCTGAATTTCCCTCCTCCCACAGACACACTGGATGCACAGCAGTACGTGAAGTCTATCCGAGAGAAATCCAGAAACTAGCTGAGCGCCTCCTATACATCAGACAACCAAGAAAACAGCCATATGGAAAATGCATAAGAAAGGATGAGACATACTGTAATGATAAATCCCATCCCTTTTACATAATCAAGAAGGAACCCATAAGTCGTAGCTTGAGAAGCTAGGGTTTGGACCTCATACCTGCCACCCCAAGTTTTAAGGCTCCCACCTGAGGGATAGGCCCCTAAAAACTCCCGCCTCTGAAAGCCAAAAGGGCTTTCATTCATGAGTCCTATTATGCAAACAAAGACACAGTTCACAATAAATACGCAAGCACTCACCATGCGTATCTCCCCAGGTATCAGGGCAGAAGGAATAAGCAAAAATGACCAACTCAGTTCTTTCCCTGTAAGTGTTTGACCACATACTTTATAAGCCGCTGCCTGAGGGTCCAGCTTCTAATTAGCATGCATTCGGGTGCTGATGGCAGTCTGGTAGTCTTCTGTGGAGCCTGAAGGAGCTGGGAGCACGGCTCCAACATTCTCCCTCTAGCTCACTCCAACAACAACAACAAAATAAACTGCCAGTATCTCCCTAGAAGGACTACGCCCACACATGCCCTGACTTTAAAGGTTCCCACCCAAATGACAGGCCCCCCCCCAGATCAACTAGTTTTGATAGATAATGGGACTTGCATTCACAAGCCTAAAAGGACTACAGCAAACGAAGAGGTTTTAAACAGTAACAACTTTGTCATTTTGCATTTGCCTTCCTATCTTCTCCATTCTCTTACTAGAGTAAATTCCTCAAAAGCCATAAATGTGGATTAAGAGAGAGGTAGTAAAATAGCAGGAAAAGAGAGTAGAAGAGTTTGTCAACTTATTGTGTGTTCATTTTGGCTTCTGGACTTGATTGGGCCCAGTCTTATACCATCCCAATTTCATTAAAAAAATCCTGCCATCAATGTCTAATTTCATTATTCATTTGATTAGATAACACAATTCATGACGGTCAGCTCTGTGTCTTGTGATTATGGGTTTAATGTCTGTTAGGGCCCAGTAGCAGTCAGGAACTGCTATTCAAATTAAGAGTTGTTATTGCTAGAAATCAGCATGGTCTTTCTCCAAAAATTCAAATTGTCAATTCTATGATTTCTCTATTGGGCCTGAGCAAGGGCCGTATTTAGCACATATGTTTGTCGAAAATACTATTCATAGCATTGGCTGAGTCAATGGCACAAGTGGGATGAGGGCTTGTATGGTAGCTGAGACCCGAAGTAGAGCCTTTGTTTGTTTTTACTTTTGCCTCAGATATTACTGAAAATAGGAAGCCTCACAAGGCATGGTAAATGGATCTGAATAGTATGCCATAAAATATATGGTTCCTCCAGAATTCCCCCTCAAAATCTGGCTTTTTTGTGGTGTGTGGCATAAAATACAGCAAATTTTATCTCACATTAGAAAAATACACCAATATTCCCAAGACCATTGTATTCTTAGAATTTTCCTCAGGATGGCACACCAGACACCGTGCAAGATTCGTCTTCCTCTTTTTGGCATGCAGGTGTTTTACTAAGGCTTCTAGATTGCATGCTACTTCTGGCTTACCAGCAGCAATTAGCAAAACATAAGTGTTTTAATGCATAACCTTGTATTTTGCGGGTTATTCATATTATGAAGGATTCTCCAGGCATTATTGTGATAAACACAGGGATTTACGGTACCTAAGACAATGGAAGTATTAAGCTGCTTTTGCTAGGTAAAGACAAACTGCTTGTGATTTTCTTTCCTATATGAATGGAAGTGAAAGGATTATTGAGGTCAGTAGCTGCGGACATCTATATACAAGGTACCAGGTGTTGCATTAATTTGTTAGAGTTAAGATACTTCATCTTAACAGCTGAGACTGACATAGGATGAGACTACACTTCCAGTAGTTTACTTTTATTATCTAGTTTTTGCACTGGCCAAATCACCACCCATGCATCTTTCTCTACTATCTATAATTCTACCAAAGATGTGATACCATTATTGTCTTATTTTCTTGGCCAAAAACAGTAGCTAAAGATTTTTCCATTTGGTCCTGATTCCAGAAATCAGAAAACCCATTAGAAAATTTTTGCTGTTTTTAAGTGTAACATTGTCCACAGTACTTTGGGAGACTGGAAAAAACAAACAAACAAAAAACAAAGAAAACTCTAAGGTGGGTCTCTGGTCCCATTGAATTCACTGTGAGGCAGACTTCTTACATAATGTGGATGGCATACACCCCCATTGTGACTAACAGAAAAACACACTATTTTGGTCTTCAGGTACTAGTCAATTTTTGACTCTCATGACATATGCTTCTAAGAATGGCTGTGTGCAAGTCTCTGTGTATATACATGTTTAAATTTCTTTCGTATAGGGGCGCCTGGGTGGCACAGCAGTTAAGCGTCTGCCTTCGGCTCAGGGCATGATCCCGGCGTTATGGGATTGAGCCCCACATCAGGCTCCTCCGCTATGAGCCTGCTTCTTCCTCGCCCACTCCCCCTGCTTGTGTTCCCTCTCTCGCTGGCTGTCTCTGTCAAATAAATAAATAAAATCTTTAAAAAAAATTTATTTCGTATAAATAGCTAAATATGGAATTGTTGGGGTTCTGGTAAAATTAGATTGAAGTTTTTAAGAAACACCTAAATTGTTTTCAAACTGGCTACATAATTTTACATTCCCACTAGCAATGCAAAAGTGTTCCAATGTCTTTCCATCCTTGTCACCATTTGCTATTATTTATTTACTTATATTTTTATCTTACTTTTTTAACTAAAGCTGTCCTATTGAATGTGAAGTGGTATCTCATTGTGGCTTTGACCTACATTTCCTTAATCACTAGTGATGCCAACCACAATTTCATTTGCTTATTGGAAATTTTCATATCTTCTTTCCCAAATTTTTATCCAATTCCTTTGCTTATTTTTTTAAGTTGGATTACTTGTTTTTTTGTTTGTTTGTTTGTTTGTTTGTTTTTGAATTGTAAGCACTCATCACAATATTGTCAACTCACACAAAAGTAGTGGCTGGAAAAATTCGAGTATGTATATTAGAATAGTTTATTACAGCAGAATTTCTTCACAAAAATAAAAATGAAAAGTAAAGCTATGGTGAGAGTAAGGTTTCAGTGGTTCATGTGCTAGCCACATAATGAAAGATATTCATGGATGGGTAATTAATTAAGTACTATTTGGTTGAATCAAAGAATTGTATCCAGAGAAAATAAACTTGTTTAAGAATATGACATTTTCAGTGAGAAGAATTTCTTGGAGAGTTGAGAGCCCTGGGAGCAACATCAACAGTTAATTAGGAGCAAACTACCAAATATAGTATTTTTCATATTTCTACAATAATCTGAATTAATATGAAACATAAAATAAAATTATTTCCATATAGAAAGTCAATTACCCTGAATCCCACAATATCCCATATTTAGTACTCACTAAATATTTGTGAAAAATGAGGGGAGAAAAACAGATGATGTATGGAATTATTGAAACACTGTATTGTACACCTGAAAGGAATACAACACTGTATGCTAATTAACTAGAATTAAAAAGTTTAAAAAAAAGAAGAAAAATGGGGAGAAAAAAGTAACTGATTTTGTGTTGTTTGCATTGGATTTTGAAAACTAAAAAGATGTAATTGTTCCTGCTCAGTTATTTATTCAAGGAGTGAATGCCAAGAATAAAGTGACTGAAAAATTAGAGAACTACCTTGTATGAACAATCTGCATGAGCCGTGACAGGCAAACACCTTTCAGAAGAAGTTGAGAAAATACTAATTTAGTACAAACAGAAGTGAAATCTCCTAAGGAAGTGTTAAAGTTCACAATAGTAAAAATATGTGTGGAGCAGGGAAAAAAAGACTTCCTTGTACAGATTTCCAAAGATTATGAAAAATTAAGGTATTTAAAATTCGTAGTATTCATTGTATTATTTTTCAGCAGATAGTCTGAGGAGTTTTTAAAATATGTGACTCTAGCATGTACTATTAAGCTAGTAATGTCAATAGTAAATGATATTCACACTTGTGTACTTGATCATTGTTATTTTTGTGACTTTTTATTATAACAGAAACTTAATAACCTTATTTGTCCTACAACACACCAGTTTTATACTTTAGCAATGGTGAAGTTTCAATTTTTCAAGCTCAAGGCCAAATTTGAAGTTCTTCTCAATTGGAAGAACCATTTTCAATGACGATTATTTAACACCGAATGATTTTGGAAATTAGCTTTTGCTATATGCTTGAAAATATTTCTTAGTGAATTCGATCTAAAATTACAAGGTGAAATACTGTTTTTTATGTGAAACTTATATTGTGGCAAAGTCATTTTGAGAGTGATGTTTGAATCACAAGTAATGTCAAGCGAGTTAATACACGTTTTATCCTGTCAAAAGTTAAAGAGCAAGATATCTAGTCCCACAAATATTTGCAGTAAATGTATTTTCTAAGTTACAAGTCAACAGCCTTTTTTCAGACCTCAGTGCAAGCACTAAGGAAATTTTCATATTTCACAATCCACCTAACTGTGTAATTGAAGAACTTCTATCTAAGCTCTATTTGGAACTTACTGATCTGCAATGTGATGGCACGTGAAAGGATACGTATCAAAGGCAAAATTTAATATAATTATATAAATGCCTTCTAAGTGGTAAATATGCTCAATTCAAACCATACACTCATAGACTGGTAACAGAATTTAGCAGTATTAATCTATGAGAAAAGACACATTTGAAGATGACATGTAAAACCTAATCACAGATCAGCATTAACAGAGGAAGTATTGCAATTGATTTTGTTCATGAACACTTTTAATACTAATTAAGAAAAAAAAAATCCTCCTAAACACTTTCTTTCTTCTAACTACTAAATATGTATTCCAAAAACTATATGTGATTTTAATTTTTGTATTTGAAAATTATCAATTAAAATTTGTGTATTTTTTTCTCTTGTTATAGAAGGATCTACATAATAGCCTTGATTTCCTTTTACTCCAACAAATCTACAACAGTTTGTTATCTGGCCCTTGACAAAAAATCCCAGATCTGTACTACACTTTTTTGTGTGTAAAGAAAAAGGAAAAATAAGAAAATACATATGTATCTGCAGTTTTGAACAAAGACGGAGGAAAGGGAATTGAGAGATTAATGGAACTGGTTACTTATAGGACATTGATAGAAATGAAATGGAAATAATACAGGGCATTAGGGAAGATAACATTTCTCTGAATATATTTTTTTGCATAATCCTGCCACTTCAACCCATTTTAATTTTTCACATACTCATAAATAATTGAATAAATGAATAGTTAAATAAATAAATACAATCCATAAAGAAGGGATGAAAATCTCTAAAATTTAACATAGACTCAAATGAACCAAACCGTATTTCAAATGAACAATATAATCACACTGAACAGAATTTAAAAAAAAAAATTAACTCCAGTAACTTTTGAATACTGTATTAGAATTATATATCCTCATGCAAAAGACAAAAATTAATAAATAAAATAAACCCTTCCAAACAGATATTCAACTCAAATTAGTAGGTTTATTTTGTAGGGGCAATAGGACTTCTGAAATTCCTTTTTTTGCATTCAAAATTTTAGCAAATGAGTGAATATATTTTGAATAATGGGAACTAGCTTTCTCACTATCAGAGTAGGGAGTTACAAATAGGGAAGGGACAAAGAATAAGCAACAACATGGTGACATTGGATTGGGACTAGAGTTATGAATGTAATCTGGTGGTTTTGTCTCTGTATTTTTAGGTAGCATGACATAAAAATGGATACACACACACACACACACACACACACACATACGAGTAAATATATTTTGCAAAAATTACACAGGTTGGACAGCTGAAAGGAATCAAGATGTAATTCCCCTAGAGAACTGAAAGCCAAAAACAAAACAAAAACTCCACAGAGCATAAATATGCAGGGCTTTAATATAGGTAAAGGGTATGGTGCAGCAGGACAAATAAATCACAGGCAAGCTTTGGGGTACTAAGAGAGTTCCATGCCCGGTTAATCATGATCCTTTATTAGTTGCACAGAAGGAGTTTTTTTGTAAAACATGAAACAGCAAGTTTTCCATGCAGACTCTTTATTTCAGTTGAGTCAAGGAACAGTTGCATTGGCCTCTTATACACTCCATTTGTTACTTGACAAGTCAGGTTGCCTAATAGGTTTAAATAGATTTAAGTTGTCAATTTACACATTTTAAAACTATATAAACTAGTTGGCTTTGGGTGTGTTTATATGTCTATTATGTACACATGTATGGATACATGTATGTTAATATATATTTATATTTGAGGGTCTGGATGCAATGACACCTCAGTAGCAATGAAAAAACTAGTACCTACATTTTGGTTACTTAATATTGTTTGCCACTAATAGAAACTAGGAGTGTTTGGAAAAATGTCCAATTACTGAGCTTTAGGACATAAGAAAGCATAAGATTAGCCTGGGAAGTTTTCTTGTTCCAAAAAAGGAACTGCTTAAAGAATGGCAGGAGCATGTCAAAAGGAAAGAAGGAAAAAAACGAGCCTTGAAATAAATATAAAAGTAAAGGATTATAACAAATTTACTAAAGTAAGCATCAATAAATCCACACTAATACAAAAAAGTAAATATACAGATAACCAAATACATACGAATAATTAAATATAAAGGGGAAATTATCCCTTACAGTACAATGCCAACTAATCAATGATAAAAAATGATGGGCTTAGAAAACCTCTGTTTGGTAACGACAACAATTGATTCTGATTTTTAATGGCTACTAAAATTAGTGGGTGAATAAATGAAGAATACAAAATATTTACATAAATCTTAAAATTATCTGCCCACAAGATACTTATTCCTTACAAAAGGTAAACTAGTGACATGATCACAGTGAAGAAACATAACACTCACTATCCAAACCAAATGATCACAGTTAAATATTGCCAATAATAGGATTAATCAACAATGTGTATCTCCTGATATGATACAATGGGAAAAACTTAGCATCATTTTTGTGTGTGTGTGTGTGTGTATTTCTGCCAAAAATGTATAATCATAAGAAAACATCAGACAAACCAAATTAAGGGATATTTTACAAAATTTGTAGCTTGTGCTTTTCAAAAATGGCAGTATCATGAAATACAATAAAAAATTCAGGAACTCTTCTAAAAAAGTCTGAAGAGACATGCCAACAACTAAATGCAATTCATAATTATGAATTTTCTTTTGCTAGAAAAGACATCATTTGGCCAACTGCCAACAGATGAGTAAGGTTTGCAAATGAGAAAATACAATGCTAATTTTCTAGTTTTGATAGTTTTAAGGGAATCCCTTAGCCACAGCGCACGCTGAATTAAAAAAAAGAAGAAGAAGAAAAAGAAAAAGAAAAAAAAAACCCCAAGTACTCTATCACTGTATTAAAATCGTTTGATAGAAAGCATTAAATTTAAAAACAAAATAAAATAATTTAGATCATAGGACTCTAAGTAAAATTTCCAAAAAAGCTATAGAATGTTATAAGTAAGAAATTAAAAATCTGACAGCCATAAGAGCAAAATGCAAAAGTTAACAGCATATATTTGCTAGCAAAAACAAAGAAAAATTTAAAAGATAAATTTGTTAATAAATCACATTTGTTAACAATTAAATAAAATAGGCTTTTATTAAAAAACAATATAAAATTTTGGGAAAGATTAATAATAATAAAATAAATGCAAACATATTCCATGTGCAAGAATACTAAAAATTAATTACACCTGGGGATTTTCTTCAAATTATATAAATCCCATGCAATTTCATTCAAAATACCAATAGGCTTTTTCACAGACATAAGGAAGCCACACCATGGGAATAGCCTCTTCCCCTGGACAATTTCAGCAGTCCAAAGATCAAACTCACAGATTGGTGAATCTAACTGGTTTGACCTGAGTCATAAAATCACACCTTTTTGCACTTTAACTGTGGTACTGTCTATATCTTTCCCTCAAAAAGATCCATACATAAAATTGGGATTCCTCCAAAGTGCAAAGTGTATGTAAAGAAAACTTGTGCTTTAACTGCACCCACCATTGTAGGCTAATTTAATAATTTAAAAAAAGGGAGGAAATAGGGAAATTACTAACAAAATATGAATTGTGTATCTATTTAGCTTGGGGCATTTTTGGATACAAACCAAAATGTGCATTCCTGGCCTTGAGCTGACTGCATGAAAAGTGAGGTGGTCAAAATTCATTTGATTTACATTGATGTAATGTAAACATTTACACAGTGCAATAGTAACAAAGAAACATTAGATCTGTTGGGTGCCATTGGAATAAGTATTTCCTATGTATGCTAATATTTGATGGATATTCAAAGTTTTCCATGCAGAAAAGTAGTGAGGAAAAATCGAGCTGCTTGTAGATCCAGGTTGATATTCCATGACCCACTATAGCAAGCCACAAACTTATATTCTCCAAGATTTTGCTATGAGCTTATCAACTAAAAATATTGCTGACCAAGGTGTGCAGCCCCAAGCACTCTGAGATCATTACAATTCATGGTGTGTTATTAACAATGTAGGTTACCTTTTAGCTTTCAGTTTTAATTAATTGAGCTTGCAGCCTAAGTTCTAAACTCATTTGCTTCTCTATAGCTGCAAAGGGGCATGTGCTGTCAACATGTGAATGTAACAAATATTAATATTGCACATCTTTAAAATCACATTATTAAAATGGAGTCTCCATATTTTTCTGTTCTCAGGTAAACTCTTGCCTTCTGGATCTAATTTAATCTCACATTCAGATTGTCTCTCATTTTTATTGGTCTTAAATTTAAATCTTTATATTGATATGTAAATGTAATTAAGGATGTAATGTAAATTAAAAACTTATATATCGAGAGTCTGTAATAGGCCTTAAAAAAACTAGTTTACAATAGACTACTACTTATAGATTTAGGAAAGCAAAGAAGGCACATATCTTGCCGAAGTTAACCCTGATTACAATACTTAATCTAATAGATGTGTATGACTGTGGTAGGCAAAATTCTAAAATGTGTCCCACCTCTGCCAATATTTCCCACCCTAATCCAGGGGACTGGTAATATGATAAGAGATCACACTCTTTATGACACCCCTTTGACATGGCATAATGGATTTTGCAGATATTTTTAAAGTTACTAATCAGTAGACTCTGAGTTAATCAAAAAGACCTCATCTAATCACATAACTATTTGGGTGGACCTCATCTATTCACATAAACCCTGTAGCAGTGGTGGTGTGAATGAAGACATCAGAGAGACAAGGAGCACAAGGGCTTAACCTGTCCTTGCTGTTTTAACTATGGAAAGGTCACGTGAGAAGGGAAGTGGGTGGCTTCCAGGAGGAGAGAGCTGCCCTTGGCTGAACACCTAGCAAGGAAATGGGAACTTCAGTCCTCCAAATGCAAAGACTTCGTCAAAAATCTTAATGAACTTGGAAGCAGATTCATCTTCTGAGCCCGCATAAGAGAGCCCAGCTCAGATGACACCTTGATTAAGGTCTTTGAGACCTAAGGAGAGAACTCAGAGAGTCCTCCTGGCCTTCTGATCTAAGAAATTTGTAGATAATAAGTGGGGTTATTCTATGTCATTGAGTTTGTAGTAATTTGTTACTCAGAAATAGGAAACTAATAAAATAACACACTCATAGACAGGCGTTAATTGAAAATATACTTACTATGTAATATTTGCTTACTACCACTTATCCTAATTAATACCATAGAGAACAGATGCTAACACGCTAATGACTTTGAGGATTATTATGTAAGTTAACCTTACAATCTCTCGAACTGGCTTTATAAGGTCCGTAAGGAAAAGCACTACATCTAATTTTATTATTTACTTCTCATATATCAAACAATATTTTATATATCATAATTGGTCAACAATTTAATCGATTAAATTTACACAAGTTTTTTAAATCTGTTTTTATGACCAATTTTTTCGGTAACCCAACAAAGTTATTGAGTGTCCACATCTACTTCCTGCACAGAATTTAACAATATAGAAGAATGTGATCTTATTCTCAAAAAGCCTATAGCCCATAAATCTGAAACATTGTTTACCTAAAAGATCTGTACTGATAGGTATTTAGAATGTTTTTTACATTTACACTATCAAAGACTAGTGAATTTAGATTTGTGTACTGGTATAAATATATCTGTTGTAATTTCTCAGCTATGGAATTATTGGACCAGTTCATGCATTTTAATTTTGACAGATTTTGCCAAATTATATCCCCTAAATAATTGCCAGATGTATAAAAACAGCATCTGATTTCTTTCATTATTTATTTACTTCATAGTGAGTTTGAGTTTCATTTTTTTGCTCATTTCCATATATATATATATATAACTGGCTACTGCCTGTACAATATTTTGCCCGTTTTTCTACTTGCATTTTGTCTATATAAAAATAATTTGTGAAAATACTTAGAAAGTCAAGGAAACCCTTTGCCTACATATGTGTCACATACATTCCTTAACTTTGTTGAGTGTTTGCTATATAGACATTTTATAATTTTATGTAAATGCATTTACATTTTTATTTTTTTTAAGAGCTCTAGCTTCGTATTTTATACACTCCTGATTTTCTCCCTTTTTAATTAGAGGACTCAAATTGAACCTGAAAAATGCTGAGGGTGGAAAGAGAAACTCTCCATATTTTGGAAGAGCATTACCTAGAGCTATATTAACTTTGAATGTATACAAAATCTGGAGAGCCTCAGGACATCTACATAGTGAGAAACATATATTCAAACTTTTTCTGACTTCTTTCCTTTTGTTTTAGTTTTAAAATTAGAAATTTCCAGAATCAAATTTTAATC
This sequence comes from Ursus americanus, assembly GCF_024610735.1. Lineage (NCBI taxonomy): Eukaryota > Metazoa > Chordata > Mammalia > Carnivora > Ursidae > Ursus > Ursus americanus. The sequence goes on along the minus strand of NC_142144.1, from coordinate 54,880,425 downwards.
TAAATGATTAATAGTAGTGATTCTATGGAGGATTATTTCTTACACAGAGAAAATAAAGTTGTTAGTAACCAATAATGAGCAATCTGTATAATTTTAATGTAAGGACTGAAAACTTTTACTTGTCTACCAAGGAGATGATGAGATGAGGGGAATGCCAGTAAAATAATCTTGTAGTATGTATGACATTAGGGGATTGTCACAATACAGCCATGTTTTAGCTGAAGTACTAGAGTGAGCACACAAGGAAAGGAGGAACAGAGAGTTAACAGAGTTTCATTTTCCAGTATAATCCGGGAAGTTATGCAGAAGAAATTTAGGGACTTGAAGTATCATAAATATATCTTTTTAATATAGCTTTTTAAAAATAGTAGAGAGTCATTGATATGCTTAAGATGGAAATTTAATATCAATGAACTCTGATAAATGGGATGTTTAAAAACATGCTAAGATCCATACAGTAAAGCATCTTTGTTGTCATTGAGATTGTGATTTTCCTAGAAGCAATCTGCACCAGAGATTTTTTTTCTTTACTAAATTTGGGGATAGCTCCAATAGGTCCTTTTATCCTAACCTACTAGATGTTAAATTCAAAACTCAGCGTTACCAATGTATCAGGAATAAAGGGTGTCATTGAAACAAGAATATGAGGAATATGAGGTCACTACTTACCATGAGCTAACTTGGCCAGTGTAAAGAGTCTCAGTGGTGGAACAAATAACTCTGGTGGTGTTTGTGAGACCACAAAGGACAATAGTGGCCTGTCTACATGCAACCACAATAAAAATCTAAGCCAAGTCTTAAGAGTATAGCTGTCCAAAGCAAATCAGTATCATATAAAACAGATGCAGAATAAATTACCCACAAGGGTGCATATCGGAAACTGAACATAGCATAAGATAACATGCTATAATTGTCAAGATAAAGCAAAGGTATCAAAGTAGAAGTACTCGCTCCCGTGTTAAACACGTATAATTGAAGCTAGCATGGACAGATGATGATCAAATTATGTTAGATGGACTAAATGCGTATGTGTAAGCATCCTACTCCAAAACTATCCAGTTCAGAACAAAAGGGATTTACTTGCTACATTGACTAAGATGATGTTTTTGCAACCTAAATTAATATGGGTTCAAAGCAGAAATTTAGAGAAATTACAGGGGGAAAAAAGGCAAAAAATCTGTCAGTACAAAGCGAGTGAGGAAATCCTTTTAGTCAGTTGGAAAACAAATTATTGTGAGACCAAAAAAAAAAAATACATAATGCAAATAGAAATAGAATAGAAAGAAAATTAGACACAGGAACTGGGCCTGGCATTCACCTATTAGCAATTAGAAGATTGTATTGGCCAAACTGTGAAGATGGATTAATGATCAAATAAGGATGTACATTATTATGTTCATAGTAATTCGTTACACATGAAACTAATTAATCGTATCTCCACCTATTATTTGTCTGGCAATTCCTCAAATAGTTCACAAATGGTCTTGTTTGAGATTTTCTCAAATGACTTTTCTTTTGGTTCTGGTTTGTTCATTATTTATTCAAAAAACATTTATTGAAAATCAAATATTGTGTGAAGTTCTAAAAAGATGAAATGAACTAGCCACTTTCCCATGGGACTTAGAGCTTATGTTGGGGACATACAGTAAACAATTACTTGCATGAGTAAGTTTTAAATTTCAGCCATGCATAAGTGCTAATAAAGACTGTAAAGTATACAAGCAGATAAATAAGATGACAATCTACTGAACATGGAGGTGGGAAAGAATTGGTGGTGATGGTCAGTAAAGTGTCCCTCATATGACAGTGAGATTTAAACAGAGACCTGGAATGTCAGAATTCTAGCCAGGTGGGTAAGATAAAAAAGGAGAAAAATATTTCAAGCACAAAGATCTGCATATATTTGATGTTTGGATTTAAATATCCTTCATTAATAACAAAACCATTATATTTGAATTAGGTGATGAGGATTGAGCATCTAGCATGTGCCTTGGTGTCGATAAATTTAACTAAACCTACCAGGCTTATGTTTGCATAGATACCCATCTGTATCTCTTAGAAAGTACCATTAGGCAATTAGATTTTATGTTATCCCAGCAAAATATATTTTTTATTTTTATAATTTTAAGACTTCATTTATTTATTTGAGAGAGAGGGGAGACAGAGATAGTGAAAGAGAGCACAGCAGAGAGGAGAGGGATAAGCAGGCTCTCTGCTGAGCAGGGGGCCCAATGCTGGGCTTGATCCCAGGACCCCAGGATCATGACCCGAGCCGAAGCCGGATGCTTAACTGACTGAGCTACCCAGGTGCCCCCAAATGTATTTTTAAAAAGATTTATTTATTTATTTGAGAGAGAGAGAGAGAGCAAGCAAGTAAGGGGAGGGTTGAGGGAAAGAATCTTCAAGCAGACACCCACCGAGCACAGAGCCCACTAAGGGCTCAATCCCAGGACACATGAACTCATGACCTGAGGTGAAACCAAGAGCTGGACACTCAACCAACTGAGCCGCCTAGGGGCCCCTCAACAAAATGTATTTTAAGTAAAATATAAAATATTTTACCCCTAGAGTCCTATACTAATGTTGGTTTATCTTAGAACTTCATACTAGGGATTGAGAGTTTTAGATTAGAAACAAAGTTTGTATAGGGGCACCTGGGTGGCTCAGTAGGTTGAGCTACTGACTTGATTTTGGCTCAGGTCATGATCTCAGGGTTGTGCGATTCAGCCTTGCTTAGGGTTCCATGCTCAGCATGGAGTCTACTTGAGTTTCTCTCCCTCTACTCCTGCCCCCGCTCCTGCTCTCTTTCTCTCTTTCCCCCTTAAATAAATAAATAAATAAATAAATAAATAAATAAATAAATAAATAAATCGTAAACAAAAGAAAAGAAACAGTTTGTATAAAAAACACCGTGCACTTTCAAATGAAGAGAGATCATGGGAAGCAATTTATCCGGGACATCCCATATTTATTTAGAAGAAAAATGCAAGAAATTAAAAATAAATTCTTTAACTTTCAATTAATACTCATGATATTAAACTGTCAAAATGATAATAAAAGTACATTGGTTGTAAAATCATATAAAGTTTCATTTTTAATGTTTTTAGTTAATAATGTATATACTTTAAAGGATGAAAAGAAATACTGTAAAATTCCAGTATACTGAGACATTCCATTCTTCTCTTAGTAAGATCAGTGTTAATTTTGAAGTGTCCTGAAAAATTAACATATTTCTCAATAATGAACATTTCACGATAGAAATCTATTCTCATTGTTCCTGCCAAACAAATCTAGCTAATGTCATCTTCCAAGTGTTTGGTTAATACATTCATCATTCTTTTTTTTTTTTTTTTTTTACTGGGGGAAGGTGAGAAGGAGAAACACACATGAAAACAATCCCACTTTTCAAAAGATAAAGCAGAAACACTAAAATGTAAGTTTTCTCATATAAATCACTGGGATTATTACTGCAAATTTGAAAATCAAATGCAGACTGGATACATGATTTTCTAATAAATTTGACATTGTACTTTAGTTTTGAAATCTTCAGACGTTGGTAAAATGGTTGTGAATATGCATTTATTACATATGCATACTCTATACCTTAACTGAATCCCGGGTAATATAAGTATATGGAAAGAAGTTTCATGGGGTCTGACAATTATGTTACTCATACATTTCATAATATATATTGAATGCTTGCAACCTGGACTTGTGTTAACAGGAATCAGAGAATCAGAAAATACTTTCCAGCCTCCCCTATCCTTTATTTGGTTGTGGATTTTTATTTCTAAAGGATTGGTTCTCTGAATCTTGGGGGACATAAGGATTTGAGTAAAACAAAATTTCTAAGTTCTGTTTTTTTCTCATTTTGTTAACATTATTTAAAGGCTACTTGTGGGGTTTGAATATTAGTTGTTTGAATATGAGACTCAGGAAGTCAGTGTATGTGGCTTAAGATACAGAGTCATTCAGCATGAATTCACTTTGACAGTATTACAATGTGACCTTGGAAAGATCACTCTTTCTTTAAGCCTCAGTTTCTTCACATGCAACATGGAGCTAATGGAACTTATCTCAGGATTGTTGAAAGACTTAATATGTGCTTAGTACATAGAAAATGCTTATCAAATGCCTGCTTTATTTTTTTTATTTATTATTTTTCAGCCTAGTAAGTGGTGGGAATAAAAGAATATAGTAAGTTGCAGTGGTTTCTAACATGATATTAATATTTAATGTAATAATAAAAATGACTATCATTTCTTAGAAGCAACAATTGCTGTTTTCTAACAATACAGTGAATAGTGAAATTAAAAAATATTACTTATTTATTAAACACATATATTGCTTTCTATGTGCCAGACACTGTTTTAAGCAATTCAAAAATATTAACTCATTCAATCTTCATAGCAACCCTTTGAAGTGGATAAGGAAACTGAGGAACAAGAAATTAAGAAATTGCCTTTGGTTACACTCCCAAGTGGAAATGTGAGAGTTTAAATCCAGATGTTTTCTCTCTCAGGAGCCCAACATCTTGATTGAAAGCTACTTATTTCTTAATTTTGAGTAGTATAATATGATAAAAATTCAGAAGTCATTAGAAATACTAGATGGATAGGAATCATAGATGCGCTACAGAAATACTTCATTGTCAATAAGTTGCTATTTTAAGGTAATATGGTATTTCTACTTAGTGGCAAATACTAAGTAAAATATCTTAAATCTAATCGAGAAATTTCCTAATTTGAAGGTGGGTGTTAGAAGGTGGACGTGCGATAGTAAAGTATCCTCCATACTGAGAATGCACTTTGAGACAAACAAGCCACTCCATACCATTAGCAGGGTTTTATTCAGGGTAACTTACTGACAGGATGTGGATTGAGTGGAGTGTGACCCAGCTGGTCTGCCGCTATTCCCTGCCCCTATTCTCTGTCCAGTCCAGACCTAAATCCCCCACTTGTATACAGCGAGGGGCATGGTGGTGAGGTCACAGGGTGATTATGTGAAGTGGTGCCATCTGGGCTCCAGCGGCTCTCTACTACTTAAGGTGGGGTCTTCTGTGCACTAGTCGCCTCTACTAGTTATCTAAAGTGGAGCCTTCTGTGCACCACTTTTAGGGAAGATCAGGACAAGCCTTCCTACACTCCAGTCAGGGTATAATATTAAGCTTCGTGGGGCCTGGAACACATAGCCCTGAGAAAGCAGTCGTTGTGGGAGACTGAACAAGATGTAGGGCCAAAGGTAGTCAGTGGTGTCAGCACTCTTACAGTCAGTAATACTACTTTCCTATTAAAAGTACAACTTTTAAAGTTATGGATAACTAAAATATAGATATGAACAATTCCACAGGATATATTAATAAATATAATTTTATTATAACATGGATAAGCATAATTATACAAGGTATAATACTAAATATAATTTTATAATAATTGGTGCTAATTATTTACTGGGAAATAGTTTAAATGATGGACATTACAAAATTGTTTTGATAATCTCTAGACTTATATAGTCAACTCTCAACTTTTATATGTCTCTGGGTTGTCCCAAATATTCTTAAAATCAAGTAACCAGCTGAATTCCTGATCTTTATCTCCCCAGATCTGATCCTTTCTGGTAGACTTCTTTGTCTCCATCCTCATCACCCTTTTTAAAACTACTATAAACTAATAACAACGATGGGCCCCAAATAATTTTTATAGCTTCTGAAACTTTTAATAATTTTGAACTAAATCATGTATAATAATGCACAAAACTCATTCATAATATTACAAACCAGTTATCTTTTTAAGTAAACTCTATGCCCAACAAGGGCTCAAATTCATGAACCTGAGATCATATATGCTTCACCCACTGAGTCAGTCAGACACCCCTAGAAACCCAAATTTCTGTCACACATTGAAAAGAAATGCTTCTAAGCAGCCATGGCTCCAATGAGGAGATCAAAGTTCAATTGCAAAATACTTGTAAAAGAATAATTCATACATATACATATGCACACACACACACATATCCATATATACTTGGAAACACTTAGAAAACAATAATACCTACATATATAGGTATGTATGTAAGTATATATTATATAAACTTGTATAATCATATATATTATTATATGGTTTGTGTGTGTGTGTGTGTGTGTGTGTGTGTGTGTATACACACACATATTTATGTATCTGGGCAAACATATTCAACCTAAGTATCTGGTTTAATGTAAGAGTCAGGGAAATTAGAAAAGATATTAGAAGGCATAAAATTAGAAAGAAAAAAGGAAATATTTATTATCAGATAGCCTAATAATCCACATAGATTGTTCTAAGAAATCTATAAAAACCTTAGAGCTAATAAGTACATTTTGCAAATTTGAGTTAAATAGTAAAAAATTAAGAAAAAAATATAAAATTAAATATTTAAAAATACATAAAAGAAAACAAAAATCCTCAGTGTTAAGTTCCACAAAAAATATAAAATAATTCTTAGGTAAAATTTAAACATCACTAAGATGAATGCAAGAAGACTGATAAATAAATGGAAACATACACCATGATCATCAGTTAAAACCCTTATAATTTATATGTCCATTCTTCCTAAATTGATCTTTACATTCAATGAAATTTAAGAAAAAAAAATAGCATGCCTTTTTGAAATTTATAAGTTATTTCTAAAATTTATATGGCAATACAAAGAATTTAAAATAGCCAATGGAATCTTGAAAAAAACAATGTTGGAGAACCCATACTACCTTATTTCAAGTCTTACTGTAATGTTACAGTAAATAAGAGATTATGGTCTTGGTATAAAATTAAAGAAATTATTCCATGGGTTACAATAGATTACCCAGAAATAGTTGATTTGTGTATAATCGATTGGTTTATCACCAAAGGCACCAAAGCCATTTAATGTGGAAAGGACAGACTTTTCAGCAAATGGAGGTATAACAGCTAGCAATCCGCAGACAAAAATATAAACTTTTATCATTCCTCACACCGTACATAAAAACTAATTTACAAAAGGCCAAACATAAATATAATATGCTAAAATTATTAAATTTATAGGGAAAAAGGTCATGACATTTTTCCTATCTTTGTAAGAAAGATGTGTTTACCTATGAGAAAGTAGGCATTTCCTACAAAGCACTGTGCATAAAAAGTTGATAAAAATAAACTTCATTGAAATAAAATTTGTTCATCAAAAGATATATTTAATAAAGCTAACAGGTAAGCCACAAACTGGGAGAAAATGTTTAAATAAATATATCAGATGAAGAACTTGTATCCAGGTTATTTAAAGTATTTCTACAATTTACTAATACAACGAATAACTCAATTAAAAATTGATAAAGGACTTGCAAATCCTTTTTGCCAAAGAAAATACTTATTGGCAATAAATGCATGAAAGTGTTCAATATTGTACATCATAAGAAAAATAAAGTAAAATCAAAATGAGGTACCATTTCATACCCAATGGAGTATCACATTTTAAAAAGACTGATCGGGAGCAAACTAAAACTCTCATACATTACCAGTAAACATGCAAAATGATACAAACACTTTAGAAATCAGTATGAAAATTTTGTCATAAAAATTAAGCAACCCCCTAACCTGTGACTCATTCCACATATATAGTTTGTATTTATAGCCAAGAAAAATGAAAATATATGTGAAAGAAAAAACTTGCAGGTGGATGTCCTTAGGAAGTTTATTGATAATAGCCCAAAACTGGAAATAATCCAAATGCCCAAGAGCAGAGGAATGGATAAACAATCTGTGGTTTATCCGCAGAGAGGGATACTACTCAGTATCAAAAGCAAAAATTAACAACTCACTACTGATGCAACACAATTGATAGACCTCAAACTTTTGTTTAACCCCCTAAGGGAAAGAACCCAAACACAAAAGTATAGGTACACTATAGTTCCATTTATATGAAGTTCTAAAACCACCAAAACTAACACATGTTGAAAGAAATCAAAAATTGATGGCTTCTTAGGCATTAAATGGGAAGTAGGATATCTCAATACAAACATCAGATGGCAAAAGATAAATATGATTACTTAAAACAGTCAAAGGTTTGCATATGTGATAGTGAAGTTACAACTGCACAACACTTTAATAACGGGTTGCATTTATTTAGGAAAAACAAACTTATTTTACTTTTAGACATAAACAAGAAGATATCAGAGGATAGTACCAAGTATTTAAAAACATTTTTCAACCCCACTCTTTAAATTTATACAGAGGTCCATTTGGATGGATATCAAGTATTCCTTTCTTTTCAGTCTTGTTCCCTTTGTTTCATTATCATTTTAATCAGAGTTTCTTCTGTTCCTCTGTTTTCTGACTCCCACTTCCTCCCCAGTTCCTGCTCTATCAGGATGACTGGCTATGGTATTTCAAATTCATGGCGAAATTTTTCCCTGACTTCAACTTGAAGAGTGCTGTAGGAAAGATGCTAGGGTTCGAAGCCAATGGCTAAGAAAGAATTCTTGAGAATTCTTGAGAATTGAGTCTTTGGTGCAAGAAGGTGGTTTTATTAAAGCCTGGGGACAGAACCCATGATCAGAAAGAGTTGCACTGGGGTCATGAGGAGTGGCCGCCCAATATATACTTTCAAATTGGGAGGGGGTTAGGGATAGCATAATATCTAAGGAATTCTGGAAGCAAGGTTTCCAAGACTTTGAGGGGGCTAGCTATTGTTGGGAAAAGGTAATTTAATTTATTACTGTCTAATAAAACCCTAATCATGAGAACCTTCAGATGTATATCGGTGGGCCTTATGCTTGGGGGATGATTGCCAACATGTATCTTGGGGGGTTTAGAGATAAAGGAAATCTCTAAAGGAATTTTTATATGTTAAAGTGGACTTACAGGATGGGGGCAGGGATCAGGTTAGGATCGCCTTTTGCCCTTAGCAAAGCGTCAACATCTAGGCAGTTGAGTCTCTGGAGGAATGTCACTCTGCCTGTTTCAAGGACTTGTCAGTGGGCTGTAGGTAGGAAGGAAATTTAAGGATATTTAATAATTTTTCTTCTGTCTTTGTTTCCCACATCAAAGGGTACTCATGGATTTCTTATGGTAATAGAAATATCATTCATAAGCATTTGAATTTCTTTACAATGGGACACCAAGAAGGTTTTTTCTTTTGTTGAGAGGGGCTTTTTCTCATCGCAAACTTTTTTTTTTTAAAGTAATCCTTGCCACCAACATGAGACTCAAACTCACAACCCTGATATCAGAGATTGAGAGTTGTGTGCTCTACCAACCAAGCCAGATACGTGCCCTTTTCTCAGGGCAAACTTTTATGAATATTTCCATGTCACCGTCTTACCAAAGACAACCACTCCCTGAAGGTTGAAGAAAAGTAAAGAAGGTGGCTAAAGTGGGAAGGGGTGACAACACAAAACCCTTTTCTATTTCAGGAATAGTTTTTATTCTTAAAAGAACAAGGTATTTTAGTAGGTGAACTGGCTATCAGCAAATGATACAGTAGGTTTTGTAATCTTTGGTATCTCTTCTCTCCTGACTCAGTTTCATTTGCTCCTCCAGACAACTTGCCTTTTCCTTCCTGGGCTATCAAGGCAGCCTGCACTAGGCTGATGTCTCTGCTGAAGTGTTAGCTGATAATTAAGATGACAGCTGAAACCTATAGTGCTGGCTGACAAAATTTAAGGTATCAGCCCTCCCAGAGAGTTTATACTTTACTTAATAAGCGATTTAAAAAAAAAAATCTTCATTTTGTTATTTTCATTTTCAAGGCTCAGTCTTTAATATATTCTCTCTTTTATTGTCAATGTGCATGAATATTTCAGTTCACAAAATCAGAGAGATGCACCATATTTATAACTATGTCTATCAGTTCCTATCTTCTGCCCCTACCCACATCTACAATATTTATCAAAAACATTCAAAATAAAACGGGATGGTAAATATATATATATATGGACCCCATCAAAAAGAACTAATTATAGTTCTCTTTATTTCCTTCAGCCAATTCTTTCAACCCTCCAAATGACTATTAGTAACCTTAAAATTGGCATTTTAAATCAAAACATGACTGGCCATAGGCTACTTAGCTTCTACTCATATGAATAAAATTTTGGTGATTCCTTAATCAAACAAAAAATCCACAAATTCTCAAGTCAAGTGTTTTATTAGTCCTCTTAACAGCATCCATGTGTGTTCTAATTAACTTAACAAGTCTCTGTTTCAAGAACCATATTCCTATGATTTTCATAATGTTTCTCTTTTGTATAGTACATACCTAGATAGTACCCCTTCAAATAAATTCATACTTTTTCAAGTACTGTATGTAAGAAATTGTTATACCTATGACTTCCCCTATCCAAGTAAAGCAATCCCAAGACCTTCATATAAAAGGATTTTTAGGCAATTCATCATTCTGATCCTTTTCATCTGAAATATTCTTTTTCTTTTGCTTAAGCTATTTCTAGTAATCAGTATTGAGGGTCACTTATTGATGATAAGGTAGGTAGGGCTAAATAGTGGCTATGCTTGTATGTTAAATAATGACTAGGAAAGCAGCGAACCTTTGGAATGTGGAGAGGTTTAATCTGGCATCAGTGCAAAAGGATGTAGGAGATACTGAAATTCAGAAGGCAATAGTAAGGGGCTGAGTGACATTGGAACAGAGTGGAAGTACAGGAGTATATATGGAACTATACTGAAGGTATAATTCATTTTATTAAGCAAATAATTGGGAAAAGATTACAACATACTCAAAAATTAGAGTGACTATGAGTAGAGACGTACAACTAACTGGAAATTGAAGGATAATTAGACAGGTTTGGGAACTAGATTAATTCAGACTAAAGTATATGGAGATTGAGTTACTAGAAAGATATTTGGTAATATTCTGAAGGAAATATGGAATTTATGAAGTGATCTGAAAAGAGTAGATATGTTTAGAGATTTATATTCCAGAATTCAAATGATTAGAATCAATAAGTGATATTTTATACCAAGAGAGTCTTAGTCAGTTCAGGATGCTGTAACAAAATACCACAGACTGAATGCTTTACACAACAAACGTCCATTTCTCACAGGTCTGGAGGCTAAGAAGTCCGAGATCAAGGTGATGGCAGATATGGTGTCTGGTGAGAGGCTGCTTCGAGGTTTGCACAAGGGTGTCTCCCCATTGTATTCTCACACAGCAGAAGGTCAGAGGAAGCAAACTCTCAAATCTTGTTTTATAAGGTCACTAATCCCATCATAAGTGCTCTAACCTCATGGCCTGATTACCTCCCAAAGGCCCCATCTCCAAATACCATCATTTGGGGATTAAGGTTTCAATATATGAATTTTGGGAAAAAATAAACAAGCAATCTATAGCAAATAAAAAGGAAAAGATCGCTTAGGGGAGCCTGTAGACAGGCAAAAACTTTGAGAATATGTAAATACAAGAAATAGAAGGAAAAAATAACAACCAAAGAGACTAAGAAGAAGTGATCAGAGGAGGGTGAGAACTGGTATCATACATTTCACAGAAAATGACGGATCAGGATTAGTAAGAATGGAAATTACATTAGATAGCAATAGCTATCATGACTGTATATCAGTGCCTGTACGAAGTGCTTTAGGATCGTATCTCACTTAAAATCATAGCATCTCTTAAATAGTAGTAATAGCCACATGAAGTAACAAGTCTCAGTTTAAGTAACGGACCTAAAGGCATGTATCCAGAAATTGGCAAAGCTGGAATTTGAATTTCAGGCTTGTATGAATGTGGTATAACCGCTAAATTGCATTATCTTCAGTAATGACTATAAGCTGGGGCACCTGGCTGGCTCAGTGGGAAGGGCATGTGACTCTTGGTCTGGGGGTCATGAGTTCGAGCCCTGTGTTAGGTACAGAGATTACTAAAAAAATAAATACACTTAGGGGAAAAAAACCAAACCAAACCAAACCAAACAAACAAAAAAAAAAAAAACCAAACAAAAAAAAACAATGACTAAGCTAAGAGAATGAAAAGGCCCAAAAGTATTTGTTAACCAAATAGTGATCGGAATGAGCAGTTTGAGAGTATTTACCAGGATAGAAACTTAATGACAAATAATTGAGATGTGACTAGACTAGACAGTGTAGACAGCAATCAGAAATATGGCACTGAAATAAAGATATAGTTTAGTTTGGTAGGTTCCTGGAGTAGAATGAAGAACATTTTATACTAAATGTTTTGTTTTTTTTTTAATGATTAGGGAAACTGGAAAACTGCTCTGTGTTAACAGAATCATTTCATATTTGTGGTATAAGTGGTTCTATGGGTCATTGACTCAGAGATGAAAACTGACGCAATTGAATAGCAATTTATGCTCACTGATGCATCACTAGGAAATGACCAAAATTAGGTAGTCCTTGTTAAAAGTAATTACATACAAGAGATTAAAGAAAGTGAAACGTTAAAATCGTAGATAGATTTCAAAATGAATTACATTAATCTTGTAGAAAATAATACTTGTTTTGCTTAAGAAATATTAGTACCCTTTCCTGTATAGATACATAATTTATAAAAATCTGAAAATACACATATATTCCTATAAGCCAGGCTATGCCTTTTAAAATTTAGAATATAATGGCTAGAGTCTTGATTTTATTTTTGTTCTTTTAGGACATTAGTGATTTTATAACAAACTGTGGTATATTATAGTAACATTCACAGCATGTCTGGTTAAGAACCACTAGGTTCTTAGGACACTTGTGAGTAGATTAGTACAACTGAAATTTTGATCGAAGAGTCTAATTAATTTGACAACACTATTTGAACTTTGACAGAACTAAACCTATTAAAATATAAGATAGGATGTTGGTGTGTTTACAACATTTCAATTGATATGGCCCATAAAGATGGAAGAAAACATTCTTATTTATTAACATTTGTAACTTCATTTTACTAATGGACAGAAGACAAACACTTTTTCTTTTCTTTTTTTTTTTTTAAAGATTTTTTATTTATTTATTTGACAGAGATAGACAGCCAGCGAGAGAGGGAACACAAGCAGGGGGAGTGGGAGAGGAAGAAGCAGGCTCCCAGCGGAGGAGCCCGATGTGGGACTCGATCCCGGAACGCCGGGATCACGCCCTGAGCCAAAGGCAGACGCCTAACGACTGCGCTACCCAGGCGCCCCAACAAACACTTTTTCATGCTGTGGTAGTTAGCATCTAATTAAAGCACACAGTCATCTACTTTGATGCACTGAAGGAAATTTTAACATAAATAATGTATATTTCAAGATTACATTCAACTATGTAAATGGAACACATATAATGGTGGTCTAGGGGCAGGGTAAGGGAAAGGAAACACACAAACACAAACACACAAACACTTCCTCTGTCTAGGTATGATTGTGTGACTAAGTTATCACGGATAGAATGAGAGCAAAAATAAAATATGCAGTCACTTGAGGACCTGCCTTACCTATGGAAAATTGTTTCTTTCAACTGTCTCTCCTTCTTCTTCCACATATGCAGTCTCCCAATTCTGACTATGTTGCGACATATGACTACAGGGAGAACAGAACAATAATATGGAAGAAATATGGGTTCTTAAAGGACCTTATCAAACAGCACTGCCTTGGTAGCCTGATTTGTCAGATTGTGGTAGAAGCAGTGGAGGTGGGGTGAGGAGGTCCTGGATAATGATCTATTTAAGCCACTGAGTTGTCATTGGTTCAGAATTCTAAGGAAAAATGTTTGAAATATTTACTTTGTCAATCACCAACACTAATAGATGATATTCACATGCAAGGCTGACTTTGTACCACTACCTAACACCAAGAAAGCATAACTAGAAAGTCTTACTGATCATGAGGATTGCATAATTTTTTTGTAAAGGACTAAAAACTAATAACTAGTAAATCTCTAAAATCCTTCATTTCCCCTTTTAATTATTCAAGTTAGGAAAAGAAAATTTCTCTATTATTTAACTTTTACCCCATAGGTACCCATTGTTACCAGCTTGGTGTATTCCCTCACCAGGTTATAGAAATATACTTCTCTATATAAACATATCTAACATATACTGCACAGAATATACTTACATGATGGAATAATATAACACATATAACATTCATCAACCTAATTTTTCATTTACAAATGTATGAACAGATTCCTAGATCAGTACATATAAATCTACCTTAAAGTTTTTAGCTTAGTATTCAATTTTATTCCTCTACCATATTTAAAGCCATTTATTTTTTTAATTTCTTTTTTGAATACTTTATTTATTTATTTGAGGGAGAGAGAGCAGAGAGCATAAGCAAGGAGGCAGGGAGAGAGGCAGTGGGAGAGGGAGAAGCAGACTCTCTGCTGAGCAGGAAGCCTGATGTGGGGCTTGATGCCAGGACCCCGGGATCATGACCTAAGCCAAGGGCAGACACTTAATCTACTAAGCCACCCAGGGACTCCGAGTCATTTATTATGGTCATTTAAATTGTTGTCAATACTCTGCTATTGGAATATATAGTTTAATAAATGATAAATAAGTAGTACATAGGTGGATAACGTATGTACTCATGGTATTATTTCTGTAGGAAAATCCTAGAATTATTATCATTCTGCCACAAAACAAGCATAATTCACCCTAAGATGTTGTCTCCAAAATGTTGGCACTAATTTACAGCCACATAGTATATTTGAATGGTTATTCTCCACTAATTACCATCAGATGTTATCAGGTTTTCACCTGCAGAATGTAATTAACTAACTAAATCGTTCTTATAGTAGGGCAAGATCAGATAGATACACATGGTATCCATAAGCAAAAAAGTATGAAGAAAATAATTTAAGTATACAAGTTCACTGAGATAAACGAAGTAGAATAATGGTTGCCAACAATTAATATACGCTGTATATATGCGTGTCTGATATATGTTTTCCAACAAAAAGCAAACAATAATTGCTTTCCCCTTTTTAATTTTTCAAAAGATATTTGGTGCAAAATTTTTCCTTTTGTTCGCACTGTTCCCTCTAGAAGCATCAGATGAAGAAATACAGAATTGTAACATTACAGTAATTGAAATATGATTATATCCAAATGCTTCCTAATTACTAAGGCTTAAATTCAATTATTTTGGATAACATGAATAGGGGGACACAATCACAAAAGTTCCTGATACATTCCTGCTGTTCATGGCACTGAAGCAAATACTACGTAGACATGAAGCTAATATACGGGACATTAACTCTCTTGACTTAAAATAACTTCATATTTCTCTGATGTAATTCTATTGTCCTTTCCTACTTTCTATGTGTGGGGGTTGGGGAGTTAAGTGGCTCTTTTCAGAAAGAGTAAAAGAGAAATGGCTAGAAAATGTGCTCTAGTGTAGCAATTGAAAAACCTGAAGTGATGTAAGGCGAATGGTGCTTTAAAAGGGACACTCAGCAAACCTAATTTCCTAGGTTCTGAATTGCTAAAATGGGAAAAACCATATGGGAAACAGATTAGTGAAAATGTGTGCAAGAAAAACAAAATACGCCATGTGTATCACCACAGAAATCAGACCAATAATAAATAAATATACTGTGAGATGCAGGCTTTGTCATTCAGACATCAGAAGCCTTTATTCCAAGTGGCAAATTCTTTAAAAGAAATGGAGGCAAATCACAGATAGAGGGTATTGTTCATTTTAAAAATTTATAAGATCTGTGATTCCTCACACTAAAGTAACACAGCGCAAAACAACACCAAATTACCATTCCACCCTCGTGCTATGCCTGAGGAGTACATCACGGGTAGGAAGACAGGTTTCAAATGATATCAGAGAAACGTATAGAGCAAATGTGCATACAAAATTTCCAGTTGTGCTTGTTTAATTAGATGCCAGTAACAGCAGCAAACAATAGTAAAAAAGACATGGAAACAGAGTGTTAATGAGATTCAAATAAATCAGATATCACTGTTGGACTGCAGATAAAAGATAAGCCCCAGTATATCTGCATTTTAATCAGCCTGATCACAGTTTTGATGAATGTGCCAAAGGGACTGTTCTTAGCTCTGTTTTTACAGTGAGTGAAAGGCAACAAAAGGAGCAGTTTTGATTCTCACACTTCCTGACAGATGAGTCATATGCGATTAATGTTGAAATTCATTAAAGCTAGAATTCTAGCTAGGGATCATATTTTACTTGATATATGCATTACCATTTTATAAATGTGATACTTAGGAGCCTGGTTAGCTAATTAACGATTTTGGCAATTGGGCAGAACCTGAGAGAGAGATAGTGTGTGTGTATGAAATGCATAAATATATGAGCACACATACACACAAATAACACAATGCATGCCACTTTTCCAAGGAAAATATTCTCAACCACATAGGATAAAACATTGATTTCGTTATCACTGAATGAAAGCTACATCTCCCAAATATAGAGCTGTTCTCATTATCTAACCATGTACTATCCAAGTTTCTAGACTTACAAGGTATAAGAAGAACTATTTTATTGAGCTAATATTTACTAATGAATGGCTTAAATGCTACTAATGAATGACAACTAAATACTCAACACTTAACATTAGAATTTATTCCAACTGGATGTTGCCTGTCAGTCTTTTATTGAATCTCAGATGTACAGAACATCTGACATTATGCTGCAAATATAACAGATAATAAGAGCAACTTAAATAACAGATCTTGGAAAAGATGCAAGATTTTATAAGGTGGGTGGATGAAGTTGTTTTTGGACAAAGGCTCAAATCATCAAGGCGTTAACAAAGGAGTCTTTTTGAGAATTAAAATGGAATAGTGGTTGAAGAAGTTAATTTGACAATGTTTTACACTTCAAAAGAATGGTTTGAGGGTCAAAGGATGGAGAACCTCCCGGTCAAAAGATATTGAACAGTTTTTTTTTTTTTTAATAACAACTTTCTGAATATGGCATGGAAGCAAAGATGAAGGAAGAGTTATTTTATCACATCACCACATAACACCTTTGGAAACAAAATGTAATCAGTAACTCAACCCTTGATTCATCTTTTATTTGTCTGAGTATTAGAACATATGTGTAATTATAAATCTAATTATTGCTCAACACATGAAAAGGTAACTTTTAAAAGTTAAATTTTATTTTTAAGATAAAATTCCAAGCAAATTTTTTTCTTCATAATTTACTAAGAATTTACTCACTTTTTTAGTGGCTTCTCCTTAAGTGATTCTGTCAATGGAGGCATAAGAAATCTACAAGGTATGTAAAAGTTGTTTCCATGAAATGTTTTGCAGAAGACCAACTCAGAAGAGCCACATGAAACCTGAGCAGCCACCAAACTGCCAGAAGAGTTCAGCAACACTGGGGTTCAGACCCAGAAACTAGCACAGAACCAATATGAGCTAGACCAGTGCTGAGGACCTGCACAGAAGCCCCCTGAACTACCTTACAGTTACCTTAGTGCATTGTAATATTAAAATCTCTTCCCAGAAGCCAGACTACTCTGCTAGTTTTTGAACATACTATGTATGGACTAGCATGTTAACATGCTAAGCATGTGCATTTAACCTAGGTGTCTAAATAATAGAATATGTATAAATTCCCTCATGAATATGCAAACTTCCTGCCTTTGGCCTCTGGCATATTGAATAAAGGCTCTCTGCACTAACCCCAAGGGGAGACAATGTTTTGAGAACTACCTCCTTGTCTCCGTAGTTGCTGCAAATAATAAAAACCTTTTGCTGAAATCAAAAGACAGCTAATCTATTGGTTGGTGCACCCTAAGCTGGGACCCTTAGTGTTCAGTGACAGTTCCTTTTAAGAGTACTATCTGTCACCAGATGATAAATTCCATCTGGGCATGCAATATAAGTTTAGATCATTGTCTGAATTTATCTAACTGACTTCTTTGGGTTAAAATGTCAACCATTTTTTAGGCTGAGCATGAATAAGACATAACTTCCCTACAGAAGTGCCTAGTTTACTGGAAAAGACATTCATGAAAACAATAACAGTGTTCTAGCGTGTTAATCAAAATAAAAGTTGTAAATTCAAATGCAAAATTTGATAATATGGATAATATGGTGTCTTGGTTCATAGAAGACCACACAGATACCATTTGGTAGAGAAACATTTTGAGTTGTGTTCTTTTGTATCTGTATCTGCTTTTCTTAATTATAAAGATTCATTTCACTTGGTTTTAAGTATGTGTGTTTATATATTTATACAGTTTATATCTTCTATGCTTTGTCATATTTTATGTCTGTTTTTTTTTCTCTCTTTGCATGTATAATTAACCTCTAACAATGTTCCACCACATTAAACCAGCTTGGATAATTTAAAAGGACATCATAACTGCAATTCTTAAATATTCCAGGATCAGAAGGGGAGCCGTATAAAAAAATAAACTTAGTTTGACAATGATAAAAGGGAAAAAATTAAAATATGAAAACTTTTGGGCATAGACAGCTGCTTTGAAAATAGAATCTGAAGCTTTGGAAAATCTTGTTTTTCTTAAGACAAAAATGTAGCTGCTTTCTTTAGGGGTGAACACACCATGAAATAAAACAAACAAGAACAATAAAAAAAATAAGAAAAGGGATATCTAGCATCATGAGTAAACATGAGGTTAAAGAGTTCCATGGAATAGTGGACCTAGACCCAGAATTGTTTTCATAGTGTTCCACCTGTCCAGTCAAACACGGCCCCATGCTTGGCTTAATGCTCAGCCATCTCTCTTGAAATTTTTTATTACTTTAAACAAGGGTCCCAGCATCTCTGTTTTATGTTGGACCCTGCAATTATGTACCTGGCCCTGCCTAAGAAAATACACTGACAGTGTTTGCAGAGAAATCAGCGACCAAAGCGGTAATTCTTAAGTAGAAAGTTAACAACTTAAAAGTTTTACTTGAAAATATGCAATTTCCATTTCCCTATACTCCACAAATATAATCTTCTTCACATGAATTATTTTCTCTGAAAATGAAGATGTTTTCAAGGTTCTCAGTCCTTTTCAAGCAGAGGTGTAGTAGGATATATATTTCCTCATTTATTTGAGGTATTTCTTGGTCCCCATATAAGTTTAGAGCAGAGGTTCTACAGCATTTTGGTTTCAAGACTCCTTTGTGCTTTTAACAAGTATACTCTTACGCAATCTCTTCCTTTCGTTTTTGTGGATTATATCTTTACATATTACCTTTTAATAAACTGAGAAGATTTTAAATTCAAATTAGTTCATGCAAAACAACAAAAAATACATTAGCAGAAATAACATATCTTATGAAAAACAAATACATTTTTCAAAACCAAAAAGGGAATTCTGGTTACTGCTATCGGATGTAGAGAATTGGGAAGAGTGTCACTCTTCTACCCTTACAATAACAACAGAACAATAAAAGTCGGACTAAATTGAAATTAATGACTTTTTTTTTAAATCAATAAATTAGAGAACAGAGCAACCAACTGGCCCCAAATCTAAGAGGAGACAAGGTTACATGAGTACTCACTGGGGTAAACACAACCGTTAGGAAGCTTGCAAAATGCAAGCTTTTGCATAAGGTGAGGTTTTGGGGGCTGCAGAAAATGGAAGGATAGCCACACACCTGCAGGTTTGCTCTCTGTGAATACCACTGGGCACACAAAAAATATTTAAGGAGAGCTCTACAAATTTGTTTTGTTTTGTTTTGGTGACCTGAGAAAAGGGAAGAGAAGCTGTGAAGAGTGAGCATGAATCTCCGCCTTAACTTTTACTCTCTCCGTTATAGCACAAAGGAATTTAATAAATTGGAAGAAGGGCTACAAACATCATTGCCCTAATGGCATTGGTGAAAACTCAGTGCAGCTGGGGGAAGGAAACGGAAGAAAACAGTACCTCAGGGAAAGGGGAAAAGAATAAACTGGGCCCTAAGCTGCAGTGCTAGGAGGGCCAGAAGAACTGTAAGAGTCACACTTTCAAGACCCAGGGTCACTGTGACTACTAAAGACTGAAGCTTATTCAGAAAACAAAACAAAGCAAAAACAAAAACAGAAACCATCCTCTCTTTTCCCCCGCCTACCACCATTCTGTATCAGCAAGCTAACAGGCTTCAAGTAGTGTTTGTGTGCATCATACATTCTTTGGAAATTGAATACATTTTGCAAGTAACTACCATTATTTAAAAAAAAAACATAATTCACCATTTTAAAGATATACTTTTATTTCTTACAAAGAAAAATTACTGTCAATTAAAGCATGAGCTGCCAATGATTATAAGACATAGCCCATTTTTATCCAGAGACGTTAAAAACTGGAAAAAATATTTGTCATAAAATTGTTGAAATGCGGTATAATATTGCTGCTCTGCATAATAACAAATTAATAAATGACATTATTGAAGAACATAAATACATAAAAATATTCATAAAAAATTGATTAAAGGATTATTCTTTGCGAGATGCCCTGCAATGGGGAAGTAGCCAAGGGGAGCTGTTACATTAAGTTGTATGAATTATTTACAGTAAGAATGTTAACATTTATTATGTGTATTTAAAAATGATTTTCAAAATTACACATGAACATGCTTTATAAAAAGTGAAGCATTATGCAAAAACAAATGACCAACATCAGACTCTTCAACCATTTAGAGTTTTTACTGTCAGTACAAGAGTGAGCATGAGAGAATATACCAGAGGTATATATATCCCAATATATAAAGAACTCATACAACTCAATGGCAAAAATCTCCAATTGATCCTATTAAAAAATGGGCAGAGGAACAAACAGAATGGACATTTTTCAAAGATATACAAATGGCCACGAGGTGCATGCAAGGTGCTCAAATCATTAATCATCAGGAAATACAAATCAAAATCATAAAGGGATATCATCTCACACCTGTTAAAATGGCTGTCATTAAAAAGACAATAGGTAATAAGTGTTGGCGGGGATGTGGAGAAAAGAAAACCCTTGTACACTGTTGGTAGCAAATAAATTGGTATAGCCACTGTGAAAACAGTATGGAGTTCCCTCAAAAAATTAATAGCAGAACTACGCTATTTTTGTCAAGCCCCCTTCTGGTGTATATCCAAAGGAAATCAAATTACTTTCTAAGAGATACCTGCGTTTTTTGTTCATTGTAGCATACTTTATAATAGCCAAGACATGGAAACAACCTAAGTTCATCAATGCATGAATGGATAAAGAAAAGTGCCATAAATATAATACACACAAACACACAATTGAATATTATTCACCCATAAAAAAGGAAATCCTGCAATTCCTGACAACATGGATGGACCTTGAGGGCATTATGCCAGCAAAAATAGTTCAGAAAGAGAAAGACAAATATTGTATGATCTCACTTATATGTAGAATCTAAATAAAATAGAATAGAATAGAATAGAATAAAATAAAATAAAATAAAATAAAATAAAATAAAATAAAATAAAATAAACAAACAAACTCATAGAAAGAGATAACAGATTGGTGGTTTGCCAGTGGTGGGGAGGTATGGGGATAATGGTGGAAAGTAGTCAAAGGTACAAACTTTCAGTTATAGGAAAAATACATTTTGGCAATATAACATACATCGTGGTGATTATAATTAACAATACTATATTGTGTATTTGAAAACTGCTAAAAGAATAAGTTCTCATCAGAGAAAATAAGTGTGCAACTATGTGAAGTAATGAATGTTCACTAAACTTACTGTGGGAATCATTTTGCAATATATACATAATTATGTCATATACCTTAAATTAATACTATATTATATATCAATTGTATTTCAATAAAAATGGGCAGAAAAGATGAAAATGGAAGTTGGTCTTCAGGTGATTTCTAAATAAATAACTTTCACTAAAAACAAATGAATACATGATACTTCACCTATTTGTTCCAAGTAAGTTAATAGAATTTTATTTAAGACAAATGAGCAAGAAAGTATGTCTCTTTCTGATTCTTCCTCATCCTTGTAAAAGAAGTAATTTATAATGTTATTGTATAGCTACACAATTTTCCATCTTTTCCATATATATATAATATATATAATATATAAATAATATATATAACATATATATAAATTAATCCATATATATGTTATATATATTATATATATATAATATATATTTAATTTAAATAAGAACTTGGAAGTCAGAGATGAAAAGTATTATAGTTAAATTTTAAAAAGCACTGATGTGGGGGCACCTGGGTGGCTCAGTCGTTAAGCATCTGCCTTTGGCTCAGGGCATGATCCCGGGGTCGTGGGATCGAGCCCCACATTGGGCTTCTCCGCTGGGAGCCTGCTTCTTCCTCTCCCACTCCCCCTGCTTGTGTTCCCTTTCTCACTGGCTGTCTCTCTGTCAAATAAATAAATAAATCTTTAAAAAAAAAAGCACTAATGTGTTAGAAAAGATACCTTAAAGATGAAAGATGTATATTAAAATGACACTTAATAATGTCAATAGTTCATTGCCTCTTCAGAATAAATAAAAATGCCACCAGATGTAGAGAATTTATAAGCTCCTGAACAAAATGGCTGCTAAGATAACTTCCTAAAAAAGTAAATATGCTATTAAAAAGGAACCTTTCTTCAAAATGTGTTATATGGAGAGCAGTAAAATAGAGCATGAGATCTAAAATCTTATTTTAAAAAAGTTGAAAATAAAAGTTAATGATGCATAAATTGTGACCTATTCTTTATGTGGATAAAATAAAAAAAAAAAAGATGGCAAAAGTAATTATTAATCCCATTTTAAAGGAGGCAGTTCAAGTTCAGTAAAGGTGTGCATTCAAGCATTGGAAATGTAGGCGTGTAAACTGGGAAAACTGCTAGAGTTCTAATGGCTGAGAAGGAAATCAGTGCACATTTTTTTTAAGTGCATTATTGTTTTTCGGTCATTAGAGCATCTTTTAACAATTAACTTTTTCCCAACAAAGTAAATGAGACCCTCAAGGTCTGCCATGATTAATATACCTTTAGAAGCTTAGCAATTCTCTTCTTTCTTAGCAATAGCATTTTGAAAATCATTGTTTTTTGTGTGGAAAGCACATATTTATACATATTAGGTAGGTCATTTTAGAACTATTCCTATGGGGAAATTAAGTGGAAATTTTAAAAAAAACGTTAATAGATTTTATCACTTTTTGTAAACACACATACCTACGAGATAGCAAAATGGGCACACATTATAATTTTGTTAAAAAATATTAGCATTGCTTATTTTTTACATTATTTGTAATAGCATTTGTGTCTATAGAGATTACTCTAATGAAAAAAAATAAATGTTTTCATTCAAAGTTCAACTTAGAAATATAAAAAACTCATCTGGGATTTATGTAGCTAAAGTTCTAATTAAGAGCATGTCCTGAACATGCTACTGTTTTATTTTAATAGAAAGAGTTCAACTGCATAAATTTTTTAAAGGTTTAAAATGTATTTACTGAAGATTTTGTCTTCATATTTGTATATATTCTTTTATACATATGTTGATGTTTGATAAAAACTTAATAAGAAATTATTTACTCTTTACAGTAGGTGTTCTTTGACCCTGTTAGAGGCAATAACGACAGTGAGATCTGAGGATTTCACTGAACGGTTTTACAGCAATAGACAAAGTAGTTTCATTACCACAGGCTCAGTTTTCTCTTGTGAGTCTTAGGCAATTCTTTTACTGTCCTTATTGCAGACAATTTGTTATTTTAACTGTTTTCCTCTGAAGTCACGTCGTTTCATTGAAATCCTTGGTCTATCTTGACTCTCAGGGCTCCTTTTAACCTAAAAGTCATTCTGATGGGTCTATGAGACAGGAATTACTCAGGAAATCAAGTTGAAGATTACAAAAATATTTAGTGTGGTATTTGGAATAAATATTACCTGAGTTGAAACAACCATCCCTGAAGGGCAAGAAGTAATATAGTCCAAGTAATATGTTGTTGTTGGATCCTAAATAAGTTCTATCCTCTCCTGAGTTAAGAGGCAGATTGTTTATGCTTCAAGAGAGCCAAATTTCTTGTCCCAGGAACATAAAGGATGAGCCTCTGTCCAGAAGGACCTCTTCACAAATATTGGTATTTTCACAGTGTATCTTGTTTATTTGTTTTAATAAAACATATCTATTTTTCCAGTGTTTCACAAGTCTGACATCATGATCAGATTTTCTCTTGTGCAAGCATATTGCCCAAGGCAAACAGCATCATTTCTGGTGACATCTTGTTTTGGATTATGAATAGCATCCAAACCCTGAGAAAGGTTCATGGCAAACAGTCTGATAACAGGCTTTCTGGAAGATGAATTACCATTCAAGTCCTTTGTCCCCTTTCAGTAATTTAGTTTTTATGACCTGGAACTTCTTTTTTCAAATTTTAATTATTCTATGTATGAATTTCAATAAAATGTTTAGTCCACAAAAGAACCCAAATTGAAATAGTAATCCACTTCTTTGGTAGAAATGTTAAACAAACATGGGTAAGGAGCAACTATGCACATTTGAAACCCTCTGGGTCTCAATCTTCTTATTTTTTTTAAAGATTTATTTATTTTTTTTTAGAGAGGGAAGGGGTGGGGCAGAAGGAGAGGGAGAGAGAGAATCCTCAAGCAGACTCCCGCTGAACCGGGAGCCGAATGCAGGGAACCCAATGCAGAGATGGGTCCCAGGCCACTGAGATCATGACCTGAGATGAAATCAAGAGTTGGCTGCCTAATCAACTAAGGCACCCAGGCACCCCTCAATCTTCTTATCTAAAAAACAATCATGTTGACTTCTATCATCAATGTGTCTGATGTTGTTTCTGATGATTTTACTCTCTGATTTCATTATCAAGCAAACTTATGTTTTCTATACAACATTCATGACAGTTTCCCTAAACATGTTAGAAAGTAGAAACTTTTGTTTCCTGCAAAGAATGAATAATTCTCTATTTTGATCCCAGAAATTTAAAAAATGAATACGACCATAAAGAACAATACAACCATGTTCCCATCACTTCAGTGTTCACCCTAAATATTGTGTTTAACTGATTCCTGCCATTTTGAAAAGGGAAAATAGAAACATTTATGATAACAGACTTAGTTGAAATTCCCTTTACTCACTCTCTTTAATTCTCCTTTTCCCCAAAGGAGAAATACTATGAAAAGTTCCACACATATTTCTTCAGCCCACAATTTCTATATTTATGAAGAGATATGATTTCAATAAAGCAATGTATAAAATCACTTATATGTTTGCTTGTTTTTTTATAAACTGCATTATTCTTGCTCAATCTGTATTTTCTGTTCACCAACTTCCTGTTTTAGAGATCTACTCGCGTTGATATATATAGTCCATTCTTTTAAATCCTTGCATGATGTTATTTTGTTTGAAAAGTATTATTAATAAATATTTAGAAGATTTCCTTTCTTTTAAAGTAAAAAATACTGCAACAAACACCTTTGTTGTTGTCCTTTTACAACATTTGCAAAAGCTTTTGACATTCTTGTTGGGTAAATTTTAAATTTTACTACAATGAATTTTAGTTTATTTTCAACTTTCTATTTTAAAAGACTGCCAAATTAAGAATTGCTTTTACTTAATTAAGCATACTAGTCAGTCGTGTCTTCAATTTCTTCAATTAAAGTTACTTAATTGACTTTTTTTTTTTGCTAAAATGATGGTATGTTTCTTTTCCATATAAAAAAATATAGTGGAATCTCTTGAGTTTTGCTGGCAATGCTTTATTTATTTTTAAAGACTGATTAAGTAATATACTCTGTGCGACATTCAATTATTGATTTACAACTAGATAGAACACAAAATCTAACAATAGCAGGTTCCCCATTAAATTTCCTCTACTGAAGGCTCTAAAAAAAAGTTAATATTATTCTAAGCAAAAACAAATGACATAAAATCCTATTTCTTCATGGTAAACTTCATTAATAATTTGAAGCATCATTTTTAATAAATGAATAAAGCAAGCCTTCTCTGTAACAATTCATTAAATCTTTGCCTCAAAAGATGATTTTTATATGCAAGTTACAAATTTTACATGCAAGTAACAATTTTTTCTGCACTTGAAGCACTGCTATATTAACTTTTTACAACTCAAAACACTTTTCCACAATACCAAATACATTATTATTAGCAGTATGATTTTCTCTAAAAAACAGTAAAGGTTTATATAATCTAAGTCAGCATTTAACAGAAAGCTAATTTTGTAAAGGAAAATAATGGAGGTAATGCAAATTTAAGTTGAGCATTATTTCTATGAAAAACAGAGAATTATCTGAGGTTTAAACCTAAAATTTAGTATACTTGTAAACCAGACCTATTTTTCAAAAACCTTTAAACTTTTCCTGATACATACAAAGAAGTATCTGCTGTATTATCCTATATTTTCTTAGCTGCACATCACTACAATACCATCCTATGGTGGGCATTTCTTGTTTGTAACATTAATATAAATACAAATATCTAATTTTCTAATTTGAAAATTTTCCAGTAGGTACACAATACATTGGAAATTAAACCAAAAGAAACAGAGAGAGAGAGAGAGAGAGAAAGAAACAAATCTCTTTTCAACCAGTTTGAGCACTATAAGACTAAGTAAAAGTCTTACTCTGTAAGGAGTAAGGAGTCTTACTGTAAGGAGACTTAAGGATTGCGGGTATGCGCACGTGCACACATGCACGCACGCAGTAACAGTCAGAATCCATTAAATAACAATGACTCTTTTAATAAGAAAAATTAGCCAGGATTATAAGAACTGATTAGCAAGGAAATAAAAAGGTTAAAAGGCCTTTTCCAAGCTTAGACATCTGTGGAAAAATATTTGAACCTCCCAATAATTACCCATTAATTAATATTGTATTCATTGTATTCTTCTTAAATTTTCTTGTTCAAAAGAACATTGATATATGATGAAAAAAATAACATTGATATAGTTTCTGAATTTTTTGTAATTACTCATCAGTATTCTTCAATTGAGAGAAGAATAAGGCAAATGATTGAAAAAAATGGTCATGTATAAAACATAAACACAGTGTCACAAATATGCCCAAATTATCTCTATCCTCTGTTCAAAAAGAGATCACAGAGTACATTTGGAGACAATTACATGAAAGCTATTTACAAAGAATTTATATATATGTAGATTATATTATGTTCTCTCTATATAGAATATATAAAGTATATGTAAGAGTTCACTGCATTTCCATGTGAAACGTTAGTGAAAGATAATGAAAAAAAGACCTCAGATAGAGAAGAGCAGGTCAAGATGTGAGTGTATGAGGGAACGAGTGTGTGTGTGTGTGTGTGTGTGTGTGTGTGCTTATGTATGTATGTACATGTTGGTGAAAGAGGTTGTTGGTGAGGAATGAGTGAGGACAGCAAGGTAAGAGAGACAAAAGAATAGCAAATACCAAGCAAAATCTCAAGTGCCTGGTATGCTGAACAATTCCACATAGAACAGTGCTAGTGAGACAGTGGAATGAAGTAGTATGTAAAGAACTATGGTAGGATTAAAACATAGGGACTATATACTATGTTTGATTAAATGCTGACATTAGTCAAATTGCTGCGTTAAGTTAGAGTTGCTTTTTAAAAAATGCTCACTCTTGTATTACTGTTTTATTTGAAAACTGTAAATATCTTCTTTCAATGTGGGTTTGTACCACCACTGCCTTGAAAAAATTTGCCATTCTCTAAGTAATTTTTCATCATTTCTTCATTCATAAATAAAAACAAAAACAGTATTTCAAAAGTTTATTGAACATAATTAGTTTATACATGTAAAGCACACAGAATCATTCATGGCATGTTTTAAGCACTCAATACATAAACAGAACATGAAGAGAATTGGAGACACTGGGAGGATAGAAAACAAACTACTAGCAGTGTTTATCTCTTTACAGTCACATTATATTTTATTTTGTTCCATCTTTTTTCCTTTTGGTATTTTATATATTCTGTTTTTGTTGAAAATGACCATTATGCTGTTTCCATCAAAACACGTTCCTAAATTTATAATCTTTTCTTTATTAAATATTTTTCCCATTGACAGAATTTTTAAAAACTATTGCAAGGGAGTAGAGTTGGGAGACCTTTTGGGTTAAATTTGTAAAGAGTTGGGATTCTACCTCCATATTTGTCAATATTTTTTATTCTTCATACTTTCCTGGAATTCGAGCCAATGATCATTGGAAAATATTTTCTGAATTTTGTTTTTTAGGGTTTTTCTCTTTTTTTTCTTTTTCATCATTCCTTCTCCTATGTCCAACTTTTTTATTTAAACTGTTATTGTTTTCATTTTCTGTTTGTTTTTTTCCCGCTTAGATTAAGAATCAGACCAAACTTTGGTTATATTTATGAGTAAGAAAGAAGTGATGCATCTATTTAAAATTCTGATGTATTTTCCAAATAAGAAAGTTCCAGAGATGGTGAGTAAAAGATGGCAGAATCTTTGGAGATCATCCAAATAATTCAGTCCCATGGACAACAGCCAGAATACTGATGGGAAACTATATCGACTGGTGACCAGAGAGAATGCCTAAAGAAGAGTATGAAGTCTAGTGAGATCCTCACAGAGTAATCATTCCTCCTGAGGAATAAATTCATGAAAATCAACACACCATTCTACAAGTTACTCCCATCTGTCCATTCTGTTGCTAAGACAAAAAGTGAGTGAAAAATGTAAAAGTTTAAAATCCCAACCTACCCACTTTAAAACTTTCTTCCACCTTCAAAACTATGACTTGCATTTTGTCTTATTTTTACCTGTATAAGAAAGTGGTGGAACAAGTAATCTGATTCAAATTTCAATTCTGCTTTCCAACACACACCACATACATATCTACACACGTGTATGCACACGCATGCATGCGCACACACATGGTCTGTCCCCAAGAACTGTCTCTGGGAAGAAATCCCATCTTCACTCCTAGCCAAAAGTATTTCTGTGGAATCATCCAGGGAATAGCCCTGGAATCATCCAGGGAATAGCCTTGAATTTTTCAGAATCTGAAGTTCGTATATGTGGTATCTGCGGATTTTGATTATTTATTTATTGTAGATGAAAAAGAGAGTGAAAACCTAAGCCTTTAGGAGAGAGCTATCTGTACATTGTCACTTGAAGATTCTACTAAATTAGGTTGTTATTCTTAGAGTTTTAAATCAAAAGAGACATCTTTTCAACAAAATTGCTTTCCACTTTACCCTGTGCATGGTTTAAGCACATGGTGAATGATAGTTTTTGGATGACTATCAGTGAAATATGAAACAAGCATAAGGTCTAACTAAATGTTATGGAGATTCTTTATAAATCAAGCAAATTTTTTTAAAAAATCAGGAGTAAAAGAATCATTCCTCTACATACTAGGGAAAATGAAACTGGCAATGTCTAAGGCCATGTTGTTTTAAGGAAGTCCTTTATCTGTGTTGCATAAAAGTTCATAAAACTATTTTTAAAAGAAATTTATTATTTTTAGAGAACCATCAAATATACAAAAATTCCATCATGCTACATATTTTTCAAATACATAGTATATATTTTTTTTATTTTCCAGTCTTTTTTTAGGATATTCAATACACTTTAAATTTGCCCTTTCTTCTCTGCTAGTCTACAGAAATTCTAATCTACACAAAATTCTGATAGGACCTACCTTGTATATCCCCAATTTAACCAAACTATATATTCATTCTTTGTCCACGGCTCTCATTCATTTAGCATATATAATTCCAATGATTATTTTCACCTGCGTTGTAACTTCTTGATTCTCTCCATTGTACATATAGTGTGCCAGCAGTCTCCAATAATGTAGAGATGAAGAAAGTAAATGAAAAGTTAAGCAATGTGGTAGTGTAAGTATAAGTACAGTGGTCACTCCATAGACTACTCTGACTTCTTTCCACAAATTTCAGTCTCAGCCTTAGTTTAAACATGCATATGCTCATGTTTCCTGCACACACTTATGCACATATACATACACACACCTGCAGCAAGGGTATATAGAAACTAATTGGGAAACACATCGCTTAAGAATTTTTTTGGTTTTGAAACTATGATTGTATGTAATCTGTACAAGAACTGTACTAGAACACAAACTTAAAGCCAAGTAATGTTGAAGTGTTCATTGAATGGGACTCTCATTCCATTCAGAACCAGAGAGTCAGAAAGAAATTGATTACTTATTACACTGGTTGTCTTGCCCTCCACACAGGTTACCTAATAGATTTTTTTCTCTTTGGGCTTGAGGGAAAATTTTGGGTGAAAATTCCTCATAGGTTATTAATCGATACAGGACAATCAGAATCAATTATTTTTAAGAGTGAATAAACTGATAAAAAGAAGCTTATGAATATAGTCTGATATCATGAAAAAGGATCCAATGATCAGAGAATGTAGTCCAATATCTCTGATGAATATCATTGCAAAAATTCTCAACAAAATATTAGCAAACCAAATTCAACAGCACATTAAAATAATCATACACTATGATCATGTGGGATTTATTTTCAGGATGCAAGGATGGTTTAATGTATGCAAATCAATAAATGTGATATACTACATAAATTAAAAGAAAAATCATATGATAATTTCAATAGATGCAGAGAAATCATTAAACAAAATTCAATACCCTTTCATTTTAAAACTTTCAACAAATTGGGTACTGAAGGAACATAATTCGATAAAATAAAGACTATATATGCCAAGCCCACTGCTAACATCATACTTAAGAGTGAAAAGTTAAAACCTTTTTCCTTAAGACCAAAACAAGACAAGGAAAAGGAACAAGACCCACTCTCATCACTATTCAACAAAGTGTGGGAAGTCTTACCTTGAGTAGTTAAGCAAAAAAGAGAAAGAAAGAAAGAAAGAAAGAAAGAAAGAAAGAAAGAAAGAAAGAAAGAAAAAAGAAAGAAAGAAAGAAAGAAAGAAAGAAAGAAAGAAAGAAAGAAAGAAAATACACATTGAAAAGTAAGAAGTAAAATCATTTCTATTTGCAGATATAATCTTATGCTTAGAAAACCCTACAGACTCCCCCAAAATGTTGTTAGGACGAATAAATAAATTCAGTTAAATTACAGGTTGTGAAATCAACACACAGAATTCAATTGTGTTTCTACACACTAACAACAAAATACCTGGAAAAGTAATAAACAAAACAATCTCATTTACAATAGTATCAACAAGAATAAAATATTTACGAATAAATTTAATCAAGGAAGTAAAAGATTGGTACAATAAAAATTATAAGACTTTGATAAAATAAATTGAAAAAAACAAATAAATAGATATTCCATACTCATAAATTGGAAGAATTAATGTTGTTAAAATGTTCATGCTGTTCAAAGCCATCTATAGATTCAATGCAGTTTCTATCAAAATCCCCAAGGCATTTTTCACAGAAATGGAAAAAACAATCTTAAAATACATATGGAACTCCGAAAGACTCTGGATAGCTAGAACAATCCTGAGAAAGAACAAAGCTGGAGTCATTGCACTATGTTACATGGCTACAGTGATGAAAACTGCATGGTTCTAGTGTAAGAACAGACATACAGACCAATGATACAGAATCAAGAGACCAGAAATAAACCCATATTTATCTGCTCAACTCTGGCTCCATTTGACAATGGAGCCAATAATACTAATAATACTCAAAGGGCTAGGGTAGTCTCTTCAATAAATAGCACTGGGAAAACTGGAAAATCACATACTAGATAATAAAATTGTACCCTTATCTTACACCACTCACAAAAAATAACTCAAAATGGGATTCGAGACTTAAATGTAAGATTTGAAACCATAAAATTCCTAGTACAAAAATAGGGAGGAAGGTCCTAAATGTTTGTTCTTGATGACTTCTGGACACGACACAAAAAGTAAAGGAAACAAAACAAAAATCAACACATAGAGCTATATCAAACTGAAAAGCTTCAGCACAGCAAAAGAAATGATTAACAAAATTAAAAAGCAACCTACAAAATGGGAGAAAATATTTGCAAACCATGTATTTCATAAGGCATTAATATCCAATATACATAAAGAACTGATACAATTCAACAGCATAAATACCAAATAACCCAATTTAAAAATGGGCAAAGGACCTAAATAGACATTTTCCAAAGAAGACCTACAAATGGCCAACAGGTACATGAAAAAGGGCTTGATATCACTACTTATCAAGGAAATGCAAATCAAAACCACAAAAAAAAAAAATCTTCTCACATGTGTGAGAATGGCTGTTATCGAAAAGACAACAGATAATAAGTATTGGCAAGAACATGAAGAAAAGAGAATCCTTGTACAATTAGTAGGACTATAAATGGGTATTGTCAATTTGAAAAACAATATGGAAGTTCCTCAAAAAAATTAAAATAAAACTACCATATGATCCACCAGTCTCACTTCTGGGTGTATATCCAAAGGAAATGAAATCACTCTCTTCAAGAGATACCTGCACTGCCATGTCCATTGCAGCACAATTTCTAACAGCAAAAGCATGGAATTAACTTAAGTTCTATCAGTGGGTGAATGGTTAAAGAATATGTGGGATATGTACATACTCAGGATTATTATTCAGCCATACAAAGGAAGGAAGTCCTGCCATTTGTCACAACATGGATGTAACTTGAGGGCATTATGCTAAGTAAAATAAGTCAGACAGACAGACAAATTTGGCATGACCTCACTTACATGTGGAATCCAAAAATCCAAAGCTGGTAGAAACAAGGAAAGAATAATGGTTGCTGGAGGCTCAGATGTGGGAGAAATGGCAAGATGTCAGCCAAAGGGTACAGACTTCTAGCTATAAGATAAACAAGTTCTAGTAATCTACTACACACTGTGGTGACTATAGTTAATTGCAGTGTAATGTATACGTTCAAGTTGCCAAGAGAGTAAATCTTCTATGTTTTCATCACTGAAAAAAATAATTATGTGAGGAGATGTAGGTGTTAACTAACCTTATTGTGGTAATCATTTCACAATATTTAAGTGTATCAGATCATCATATTGTACACCATACAGTTATACGATGTCATATATCAATTATAAACCAATAAAGCTGGAGAAACAATCAACAACTCTTTTTAGAGATAACAGAGAAGTGAGGACACAGGGCAAACCACTGCTCCCAATATTGGAGAGAAAGATAAATAAGTGGATACAGAGAATCCCAACTTATCATAGCAGAAACACAGGAACAGAAACCCCGGCAGAAACCAGTGCCTCAATAGGAAAACCTCAACTGACAAATTGCTAGAGGCTCAGTGTAGAGAAGTCTAAGTGTTAAAAACTCCAAGGGGACTCAGCCATAGGGAGGAACCTACACTTTTGTGAGTTCTGTATCCAAGAGCTCTATCAGGTTCTCAAAGTGAATATCAGAGAAAAATTCCCTCTTGGTTCTTGTAGGGAAAGGAAAGGAAAAGTAACCGTTTTAAAGTGTTTTAGAATATCTTATTCTTCATAAGGCCTGTGCTTAGGAAAAAGCAATTTACCAGAGCTTAATCTGCTAGGGTTTTACCCAGGGGTAGGTAAATAACACTCCAACTGGTTCTAACCTTTGTGTGGCGGAAGGGAGATTTACAGGCCTAGCCTTCCAGTTTTAACTAATGGGGGCAGGGATTAAGAAGTGTTGGTGAAATTAACAGTCCAGGGGCACAGTCTCACAAAGCCCGAGACTTAATCATAAGAATATAGAAAGCTTCCCTTCCCCACAATCCTTATCACTGTATTACTAAAAGCCCATTTACCACAGTTCCATTTATGCAATATATCATGTCCGCCTTTCAACAAGAAATTACAAGGCAAACTAAGAAGAAAAAAATCACAGTTTGAAGAGACTGAAGTGTCAGAACCAGAGTCAGATACAGCAGGAATAGTGCACTTATCAGAACAAGGTTTTGCAAAAAACAATGATTAATAAGCTAAGGGCTTAAAGGAACAGGTAAACAGTGAGCAAGCATAGATGGTTAACGTAGAAAGAGAGGTGGAAATGAAAAAATATAATAATAAAAAGAGAAATGTCAGAGAATGTCTTCGATGGGTTCATTAGTAGACTGAGCCTTGCTGAGGAAAGAATCTCTGAGCTTGAGGATATGACTGTAGAAACTACCAGAACTGAAAAGCAAAGAAAAAAAAAATGGGCAAGCAAACCAGAACATGATATCCAAGATCTGTGGGACAACTACAAGAGGTTTAACACATGCATAATGGAATATCAGAAGGAGAAAAGAGAAAGGAACAGAAGCAATATTTGAAGCAGAAGTGATTAAAGTTTTCTCAAAGTAATTTCAGACACCAAACCACATATTCTGAAAGCTCACAAAACAGCAAGCAGAATAAACACCAAAACAAAACAAAAACTACACCTCGGTATATCAAACATATTCAGATTTCAGAAAATCAAAGGTAAGACACCTTGAAAGAAGCCAGAGGAGTTTGACCAAAAATACCTATCAATAAAAGAGTAAAGATAAGATTTGCATCCGAATTCTCAGAAATCCAAGTAAAAAGACAGTGGAGTGAAATATTTCAACTGTTGCCAAAACTTGGAAGCAACCAAGATACCCTCCAATAGGTGAATGTATAAACTGTGGCATATCTAGACAATGGAATATTATTCAGAATTGAAAAGAAATGAGCTGTCAAGCCATGAATAGACATGGAGGAATCGTAAATGCATTTTGAAAAAGACAAAATTTGAAAGAGTAAAAAGATTGGCGGTGCCAGGTATTTGGGGGAATGGAGGGATGAATAGGCAGAGCCTGGAGGGTTTTTAGGCAGTAAAACTATTCTGTGGTGGGTACAGAAGCATGTCATTATACGTTTGTCCATACCCATAGAACACCAAGAGTGAATCGCAGTGTAAGTGATGGACTTGGAGTAATAATATGTCGGTGCAGGTTCATAAGTGATAATGAACTGCGCTTTGGTGCAGGGATGTTTAGAGTGAGGAAATTTGAATGTATGTAGACAAATGCTACATAGAACTCTCTGAACTTTTCAGTCAATTGCTCTGTGAACCTATAACTGCTTAAAAAACAATGTTTATTAGTTCAAAAATGTAGAGAGAGGATGTTGCCTGAGAAACAAAGAAACCAGTCTGTCAAATGAAAAAATTAAGTTTGAGCAGAGTCCTTAAGGAATGAGTGAAAGTTAAGCAGGGTACGGTTGGAAGTAGAATTAAATGAGTGATTAAATAATTTGCCAAGACTTCTTGTTAGTGTACTATTTAGCTTTCAAAAGAAAAGATCGTTCTGCATCTCTATCCCTGCAATTGTTTCATAAAGATGCATAGTTTCTCTTATTATAAATTTATTTGAATACAAGAGCTGAAACCCAGTAAAACATAAGTCTCAGATTAAGATTGCTACTTTAAAAATAGTTAAAACTATAGACTGAATTACCTGCCTTACCACTTTATAAAACTAACTAATTCCGGAAGTCCTAAATTTATAGATTAGAGAGAAAGACCAAAATAAATAAATAAATATATAAGAAAGTGGTATATTTGAAAGCAACAGAGTGGGTATGTGGTTCTGTAACAATGAGGTTTTTATTTTCCCCTTTCTCTCTAATTATGATGGTACACTTTGGGGTAGTAATCTCTGTATTTCTCTACTATCACCATGGGCTTGAGCATTGTTTATAAGGGAGAGGATTTAGCTTTTACAGAGAGTTAATATTATCTATTCAGAATTGTCCTAATCTGTATATAATTCACTACCGTATGGCTACTTAGTACTTACTTACTCTGTGCTGTGACAGTTCTGGGAAAGTTGAAAATCCTATAGTGAGTGATGGTAACTGTTCCATTCAGCATGAAGTACAGAAATGTAAAATTCTGTTTAGTAAGGTAGGGTAGGCTTCCTGAAAGGTTCAGGACTATAATATATTTTTCTCTATGCATTAATGAAAACATTATTTATTCCTGAATTTTACTACTGAGAATACACTGATGTTGACAAAACCTTAACTAAATTCACACATTTTAGGAACTCATC
The DNA here is from genome assembly GCF_024610735.1 of Ursus americanus. NCBI lineage: Eukaryota > Metazoa > Chordata > Mammalia > Carnivora > Ursidae > Ursus > Ursus americanus. The sequence goes on along the minus strand of NC_142144.1, from coordinate 54,844,529 downwards.
TTGATAGTCATAAAAAAGTAAGGAAACTTGGATTATTTGATTATATTTCCAAGAAGCCAAAGTATATTAATGTATACAGCAGAAAATAGTTTGGGAAATTACACTTGAATGAACAAATATTCTATAATCAGTTCCATTATGAAGGTGTCAGTGTTCTGAGAGACATGTTTCACATGGCTGTGAAAATGTTCCCTGTTCTAAACTGAAAATAGGGATTAATTAAATTATCAGTAGTGAAATATGCAGACAGAAGTTTGGATAATGGAGTTCTTCTGAAATATATTTATGAAATCATCAAATCAGTCAATAATCAACCCTTGTTGAACACCCATTGGAGCTTTGTACTAGGTTAACTTTGGGGATGCAAGGAAAAAGAAATTCTTCTGCACTGGGCATGCACCTGATATCTCAGTATAGACAAATGTAGCAGAAAAGGAACTTCTCAAACAGGTAGGAGACCTTTTGTAAGTGTAAGGTCGTAAACAATAAAGGTTCAATAATGTTACTAATTTGGAAGTCTTTAAATTTTGATCCAAAATTATCTTTGTAGAAAAAAATTAAAAACCCTTATATGCAAGCATAGCAGATATAATAGAGAGGTATTTTGTGGGCACTCAGCAGTGGGAAGAAAGGGAGATTGAAGGCCTCCCAAATCCTGTCTAGTGGATTTCTGCCTTTAATGCTTTCCACATCCCAGCAAGATAGTTCTTGAAGATAATGTTGAACCCTGGGATACCTGTGTGGCTCAGTCTGTTAAGTGTCTGCCTTCAGCTCAGGTCATGATCCCAAGGTCCTGGGGATCAAGGACCACATCAAGCTTCTTGCTCAGCGGGGAGCCTGCTTCTCCCTCTGCCTGCCGCTCCCCGTGCTTTGTGCTCTCTCTCTCTCTGACAAATAAATAAATGAAATCTTAAACAAACAAACAAAAAAAGTTTAACGTTGAAGCCCAGCAAGAGCTCCCAGAAGCACAATTTGGAAACCATATTTTGAGATGAACATCCTACTTAAATAGCAAAAAGGTTAGATGGCTTGCCAATAATGAATGCTTGTTAACTAATAGGGGAAATGAGACAAGACTTCTATGGAGTTTCTTTTCAAATGTATAAAGCAAAAAATATTATAATGCTGTATATGAAAGAGAGGCACCACTTAAGTCAACAGAAAATGCCAAGGTAATCTGTGATTACTACAAAAATGGATTCAGTTTCTTAATCTAATCATAGAATTTTATTTATGAACTGTAAAACAAAACTGTAATCATGAATGGCCTTTAAAAAAAATGGTGAGCACATGACATGAAAGTGCAATACAGCACAGGTCACTTGCTCTTGGGAAATCCTGAAGAGAAGAAAAAAATATTCATCTCTGTAAAGTAAATAACATGGAGGTGACTTTACACTCGGTGAAATAAACCGAAGTAGGTACAATTTTACCCAGTTTAAATTAAATCAATATTCTCCACCAAGTAAAATGAAAATGTGAATAAATGACCATCGGTGCCTGAACACACCAAAAACTATTTGGACATCGTCCCAGGAGTCTAGATAGTTTCATTTCTTAGATAGATTTAATACATTGGCACAGCACTTTACAAAATAATAATGTCACCATCACATCCTAGCAGCATGGCCAAAATTGTATCATTCATGTTTCACCATCTCTTTTTTTAAAAAGTTGCTCTCTGGGAGCACCTGGGTGGCTCAGTCCTTAAGCATCTGCCTTCGGCTCAGGGCGTGATCCCAGAGTCCTGGAATCAAGCCCCACATCGGGCTCCTCCTCTGGGAGCCTGCTTCTTCCTCTCCCACTCCCCCTGCTTGTGTTCCTTCTGTCACTGGCTGTCTCTCTCTGTCAAATAAATAAATGAAATCTTTAAAAAATAAAAAAATAAAAAAGTTGCTCTCTGTGTAATAGTCATAGCATGGCTTTGATAGCACTTCCTTTGGGAAATTTTGTCTGACCACATAAGACTCTTTTAAAGTGATTCATGAAAGAGTTTGAAGATTGGACATGTGTCTCTTTCCTCTTCTTCTCAAGATTTTTTTTCAAATGATAATAAAAAGTTTTATTTGTCCCACACAGGGACAAAGAGAAGTAGAGTGAATTAGTGTGATATTTCTTAATGACTGATATAAAAGTTATTCATTCAATAAATATTCATTATTCTATCTATCAATTTCCTAGGTACTGAGGTTATTTTGAAAAAACTAACAAAATCTCTGATAACAACAGAGTCTACATTCTAGCAAAAAGAGAATAAGTAGACACTATATTTAATGAATTACATATAAGTGTGTTTAATGATATATATACAACTAAAATATGCATTTATGTATTGCATTTGTTATCAGTTATCAGGTGGAGATGAATCCTGTGAATCCTGTGAAAACCAATTAAACAGGATAAGGGGATAGAGAATGAGCAAGTAAGGGTAGGGTGGCTGTGTAATGGAAGATGGTTAGGAAAGACCTTCAATATTAGGTAACAACTGAATAGAACCTGACTGAGTTGAAGAGGCAGGTCACGCTGATATCTAGGAAACAGTAATTTCCCGAACAGTGATCAAAAAGTGCAAGTGTCCTGAAGCAAACAATGTCTAATGGATTTATTATAAGACCAAAAGGACAGATTTCAGTGTGTCTGGATTTCAGTGAGAGAAGAATGTTTAATCTAGATTCTTGAAACCCATGTTTCTTTCCAGGGTGTTTCTCCTGCAAGGAAGCCCAATTTCACTCCTTTCTGGAGAAAGGGTTCAAAGGAAGGTCACTTTCTGGGTCCTTTAATGTCCAAATATCTTCATTCTGCTCTCGTGTCACTTAAAAATTTAACTGGATATAGAATTCTAGTTTGAAAATAATTTCCCTCAGAATTACAGTGAAATCATATTATTGTTCTCTAACATTGAGAAAAACTTGAAAATATGGTATCAGTCTCATTCTTTTTCCTTTGTGTTTTCTTCCCAATTTTTCCATAAAAATGTATTTTTATATTTTTGAAGATATGTTAAGAATCCTATCAAACTTCCTTATATCTTATCTTTTATGTACAATAAACCTAAAATTTAGGTGTACGTATGAACATATTTAAAAACATATTATACAACTGTAAAACTGATGGATAATAAACAATAAACAATAGAAGTTAATAAATCTTAAGTGTCTTGAGCTTTGCAAACTGCATACAACTGTGTAATCACTGCCCAAAACAAGTTGTAAGTTACTTTAACTATCCCCAAATATTCTCTTTTGCCCCCTTTGACCAATTCTACCATGGTAAACCAGCCACCATTCTTACTCAGGGGCAATGACTAATCTGCTTTCTATGATTATAAATTCATTTTACCCATTCATGGATTTCATAAAAGATAAAATTGTGGAAAATCTTTGTTTTCGGCTTCTTTCACACAACACAGTGTTCGAGATTCACCCTTGTATCAGTACTTCATTCCTTTTCATTGCTGTGTGAGTATTGCAGTATAAATATGTCACAATTTCTTTATTCATTTTGCTGCACTTTATGGTTTTTAGGTTTTAGCTATTATGAATTAAGCTGCTCTGAACACCACAGTACAAGTGTTTCATGAGTATGTATTTTTACTTATCTTTTTTTAAATTTCAGTTAAATTTTGAAAGTGCAAATGTGTCATCATAGGATAGATATATAAGTGACTTTTTAAGTAAGTATCAATTACCAAATGAGTTTTAAATGATTTTGTATCATTTTACACTCCTACCAGCAATGTATGAGAGTTCCAGTTGTTCCAAATCTTTAAAAATAAATGTCATTATCAGTTCTTCTAATTTTACTACTGATTTGGAGATGGCAGAAGGATTTTAAAAAGCTATCCTGCAACCCATGTGTTCACTTTGCCAGTTGGAAGTCCCCCTGGGAAAGAAAAAACTACAGATGACTTAGTCTAATATCTTTGTATAATGGCTCTCTGGGTAATGAGACTAATGATAATTGCTAGGAGGAAGAGACCTTACTTCTTGAGTGTCCTTAATATGATGTTCATCGCTCGAGGATTACATAATAAACACACACAGAAGTTAGTCATCGCTTCCTAGAGAACGTGTAAGTTACACAATCCTTTGTAATATAGCATGGAAATCAGAATTTAGAGAATCGCTGTTGCTTGAGGTATCCCACAACCCTCGCTTGGAGTGATAGTCTATTATTCCGGGCATAAGAAGGCACATCTTCTTTGTATGTTTTTGCTTATTTCAATATCTACCTCACCTATGCTGTAGATTTTCTTCACATGTCTGGCAGGTTCTTTGGCTTTCTTTTTACATTCAAAAGAAAGTGACTATCTTATTGGTGATTAGAATATCCATGACTGTGGTTGGACTCTGAGCTTTGCCATCTTCACTGTAACTCGACAAAAAGGGAGGCATACATTTTATTTGTGGGAATTACTTATTATCAAAATCTTTTGGGAAGCATCTTTTGGGGGAAGACTCTTAATTTTTCTCTAGTAAAAAGTCTGAATTTCTCTCCAGAAGGTTGGAATGGGCTGTTAGAATTCTGTAAGGAGTGGAAGATTGGGTACTATGTATTTGACTTTTTTATATTCAGACCTTGAAATAATTCTTCAGTTTTGAGACCCTCACATAAACCTTGCTTTTTTATGTGCCTCATGTTTATAAGTCTTAACCTTGTTAATTAGATTATCTATATAAAAACTTGGTATTTTGTACCTGAGAGAGGAAACCTCTACATGAGTAGTGTCAGAGAATGTGGCAATGATCTAGGACATCAAATCTTTAATTAAAGGTGAGTAGAATGTCCAAATAAATAAAAATAGTGTGTGTAACTGTCTGAAGATGAATTTGAACCTGAAGTGTTTTAAGTAGGAAGAAAGAAGAATGGTCTAGAACTATGAGTAAGAGGAAAAAGGATGTTAACACACTGTAGAGAATGTAATGCCTTCATTGGAAGCTGTTTTTTAATGAGAAGAAGAATTTTTTTTTTTTTAATTTCAATGCATATATCGTATAGTAGGCTCTTCTTTCAGTAAAGAATGTGTTTAGGGGCAAGTATCAGGAAAAGGACCCATAGAGGCTAAAATGCGTAAGGGTTTATTTTTCTCACTTAGTAGTCTTGAAGTAAGCTTTTTTTTTTTTTTTCAGTTAACTTATTCGGTGTTGTCACAAGGAACTAAAACTCATTTCTGTTTTTTTCTCTATCCTAGCCACTAGCTCTTTATGCTTGTACTTTGTCCCCATGGATATAAGTTTGCTGCTAGAGTCCTAGATATCTCACGTTCATTTAAGGCAGGAAAAAGAATGAAAGTGTGCTACCAAGAAGTTTTCTTCTGGCATTTGTCTCCTTTTTAAGCAAAAAGGTCCCTAGTGATTCCGTTAATAGTATACCGGACATCCCTAGTTTCAAGATAGTCTTTTCAGTGAATATTTTGTTTTTCTACCCTAAACACTGAAAACAGGGAAGGAAGAAACAGATTAATCAAGATTTTTGGACTTACCAACAAAAAGCATTAGCCAAAATTAAATTAATACTTGATTGGACTTACAGAAGTATTGAGAAAAGTGTTAATATTTCCTTAAATAAGGTAATGTAAGTAAGCTCATAAAATGTGAAAGTGAGATACGGTTGAAAAAAAATTACTTATGCTCTCAACGAACGTTTCTATTTTTAAATAGTAGTGTATTATAAATAAAATACAATGAAGTGTCAATATTTTCACTGAAGTTTAGAAATTAAATTATCTACTTTCTAATCATTGCAATACAGTAAATAACAAAACAAATCAGAAAAAAAATTTAAATTACAGAGCATGTATCATTTGAATTTTTTTGTTGTTTGTTTTTTAAAAAGATTTTATTTATTTATGAGAGAGAGAGAAAGAGAGAACATGAGCAGGGGGAGGGGTAGAGGGAGAAACAGGCTCCCCAATGAGCAGGGAGCTGGATGATGCCTGAGGTCATGCCCTAAGCCAAAGGCAGCCTCTTAACCAACTGACCCACCAGGACACCCCTCATTTGAATTTTGGATATTAATTTCCTTCATGAAAATATTTACTTATTTCGGGACTATGTCTCTGGCTTAAACAGCACCTCTTCACTCAAACTCAAATAACTCATTTATTTGACAAAGCTCCTGATTTCCACTCTAATCCAAGCATCAGAATAGGAATTACCACAGCCACTCTGGAAAACAGTGTGGAGGTCCCTTAAAAAGTTAAAAATTGAGCTACCATGTTCCAGCCATTGCACTACTGGGTGTTTACCCCAAAGATAAAGACGTAGTGAAGAGAAGGGCCATATGCACCCCAATGTTCATAGCAGCAATGTCCACAATAGCTAAATCGTGGAAGGAGCCAAGATGCCCTTCAACAGATGGCTGGATTAAGAAGTTGTGGTCCATATATACAATGGAATATTACTCAGCCATCAGAAGGAATGAATTCTCAACATTTGCTGCAACATGGACGGCACTGGAGGAGATAATGCTAAGTGAAATAAGTCAAGCAGAGAAAGACAACTATCATATGATTTCTCTCATCTATGGAACATAAGAACTAGGAAGATCGGTAGGAGAAGAAAGGGATAAAGAAAGGGGGGGTAATCAGAAGGGGGAATGAAACATGAGAGACTATGGACTATGAGAAACAAACTGAGGGCCTCAGAGGGGAGGAGGGTGGGGGAATGGGATAGGCTGGTGATGGGTAGTAAGGAGGGCACGTATTGCATGGTGCACTGGGTGTTATACGCAACTAATGAATCATCGAGCCTTACATCGGAAACCGGGGATGTACTGTATGGTGACTAACATAATATAATAAAAAATCATTAATTAAAAAAAAAGAATAGGAATTACCAATTACTTTTGTTTTTTATATATATTAAGGGTTCAGGTAGTTAGAAGACTAGATCTTAGGTGGACATTCAATATAATATGGTAAATCAAATAAGTGATCACTTTTAGGACACACATAAAATGGAAGTTATTTTTCTAATCTGTTATTTTGTATTATAATAAATAATTTTCTGAAAATTATCTTTATAAGTAAAATTGCACATATTTCCTCAGTTCCCAAGTGCCATATGATCATGTCTTGTAGTTAATTTTTTGTAGCATGATTTTTCCTTAGCAAGGAATTATATTTAGAAAAAAGTAATGAGGCAAGAAAGAAAAATGTTATTTAATATATAGTAATTAAATTTTCATCTAAATTATGATTTATATTTCACGAGGTAATAATTTGCTTATCACAATTGAGTAAAACTATGACTTTATAATTCATAAATACATGACTACTTTACTTCAAGTCAAAAAACACCTGAAAGGCATAGTTACAAATATGACCTATTGACAGTTATACTCTGTCAATGAGGAATATTAGATGAAGAGTTACTAAAAAGATTACAAACTTTCTCTTGTGAACAGGTAGGAAAAACAAAGTTGGATTCTAAGAGCAGACCTTTTAACCTCGTATTCTGTCTCACTTCATTTTATGAGTAATTAGCAGGCAATTTAAAACAAAAGTAAACATTAGGTTGAATTTATTAATTACTAAGCAGTAGATAAGATATATTAAAGCTATTATATTAAAACTCAGATATTAATTATCACTCTTTTAAAGTGTTTTATTATTTTGAAGATTTTTTGTACTTTTATATGTAGCCCTTCAGCTAGGATTATACTGGATATTTTATCTAAATATGTTCATATTTAGTTCATATTTGTTCTGATTATACTGTGTATGATATTTCATACTATATATGATAAAATCTGACAACACCAGAGATTATTTTCACATTTTAAAAAAATGCTCAAAGAGTCAAATTTAATTGTTCTTCTTCCAGTTTCACAAATCAATAACACCAACTAAGATGAAGGAATATGATCTGAGAGACATAACCTTTAGGCATGTAAAAATTAAAATATTTTCCTAAACTTCCAGTTAATTATACAAATATTTAAAAAAACAAGCTTTTGAATCAAAATAAGTGAAATAAACATTGTCATCTGTTTGAGTAAAATGAATAATACAGTTAAGAAATGTACTCTTGAAGAAAAAATGTCTACCTTTGCATACCTTCCCAATTGCATCTTCTCTATTTACTCTTACTGTTCTTTCTTTTATGTACCTTGTTATTCTATGTCCCCAAAAGAGTACAATAATTTTTCCGGTATTATGAAATAGTGAGTAAAATTACCTGTATTAAATATTATGATTAAATGTGTTGTTTACCTAGGTAGCACAATAAGTAGATAACATTATGATTTGCCTTACTTTAATTGAAAAAGTAGTACTACTGAATTTTTCCTTTCCACATGATTTTTGGGTCTCAGATCCATTTTATTTCTGCTTATCTCCTACAAACATAGGAACATGGGATAACTAACAAATTTCTTCAGGAAATTGTAATTAGTAAGCTTTACCAGGAGTAGACCTCTCATCTTTCTTTCTGAGGAGTTAAATTTCTAAGGTAAAATAAGGATACAAATATACCAGCTTCCAAATGTTTATTAGTATTCTTCTCTTAAAAATACGTGTCTTTGCTTAAAGAATTTTTTCCTCTTGAAGAATGAGGAAAGACAATAAATTCTTGTTTATTTTGAAACTCTTCTTAATTTCAGTTGAGACTGTAAAAGATTTATAATGACCAGCAAGTACTGGGAGGCTGAGTTTTTATTCTTAACTTTTAGTATGCATTATCAATTCTAATTCTTGCAAAACTACATGTCATTGGTAATATTATCACTTGGAGAAGCCTAACATTGCAGAATGGTAAAGCAGCTCTCCTTAGGTCATATTGCTAATAAATGGTCTGGTCATACTCCACAATTCATCATTTTAATAATTATACTCTTTCAGATTTCACCTGCAGAAGTTTGGGAGAGGGTTTATATGAATTTTCACAATGGAATGAAAAAGCACAAAATAAGCTTAATAGGATAAGAATGTTGAGTTGTTGCATATTTAAGCAGCATCATCCAACCTAACATGCATAAGTAGCAAAATTGATGATTTCTTCCCTATCTCTACATCTTAATTGCCCCGATCTCAAATGAAGGAAAAAGGTATTTTTATTGGTCCCTTTTAAACCTATAAATATATAAATTTTAATTATGATTTTAACATAAGAACACTTTTCAATATTACAAGTGAATATTGTTTAAATTAATGCTTACTAGCACGCTCTTTTGTTAAACTGTAAATTTTACATGAAATAACAGCAATTCTGTCTTGCTTATGATTGTATCTCTAAAATAGAGTCTTAATCTCCACACTTCGGACATTTTGAGTAGGATAATTCTTTGTTGTTGGGCGCTGTCCTGTGCACCGTAAGACATTTAGTAACATCCTGTCTTCAACCCAGTAGCAACTCCTATTTGTGAGAACCAAAAATTTTTCTAGTCATGGTGAAACGTTGCCTGAGGGACAAAAATGTCCCCACTGAGCACTGCTATCCAGTATAATAATTGGCATATATTAAATACTTACACATTATATTAACTTTTAACTTTTGATATTTGTGCATACATAATTTACTTATATAAATTATAGAAAACATAAATAGGATTCATTGACTTAGTGATAAAAAAAGTAAGAGACTGTCATTCAGCATTTTGTCTGTTGTACAAAAACTGAATAATGCTTTAGAGTCACAATTGGAAAACTTCAGTTAAGATATCTGCTAACATTAAATAGTAAATCAGCTGGTGATTCTGCCATTATTTGCCAGACAATACTCTTTAGAACAAACACAGTCCAACTTTTATATGAATGCTCTACAAGTTTTAGGTAAGAGAAATTGTAAAGAAAATCTACCTATAAATTATTGGAGACAAATCAAGGTGATTAAACACCTGAGTTGGTTGTATGTATTAATCTCCACCACTTCCCTAAAATCTAATTTAACTACACACAGGTTACATTTCTTTTAAATGTATTAGCTTTGTCAGCAATTGGAATTACTATTTGACGCTGTTGCTAAAAAATAATATGGAAAAGGAGAAGGGGAGAGGGACACATTTCTCCTCAAATTACAGTAAGAACACAAGAACAAAAGTAATTTGTTTGTGTTACAGCAATTTTCATGTTTTTACTAATGGATTGTTGAATACAAAGATTATGTTATTTAAATTATTTGTAGAACCAAAAAATATGGATTACTGAATTTTTTTTTTTTTTGGATTACTGAATTTTGACAGCCTAAGGTAGTGAAAAACTTATTAGGTAATGGAATGTACTACCAGGAGAAATAAATAACATTCTAAATTGAAAAGTACTTAAATTTATACCCCCCAAAAAACTCTCTTGAGAAAAAGAAATTAATTTTGATAGAGCTCCAGCTGCAACAAAACTTTCAGAGAAGAGAAATAAAATACGCTCAATCATTTCAACTGGTTGGCAAGTTTGTACTTCAGATTTCATTGGCTATCTTTCATCTAAACTCAGTTCCTCAAATGAGAAGTCATTTTTAAATATTGCATGTTACAGGAAGAGTATCAGCAAATCTGAGTTATTAATGTGTGTATATATATACTGACATGCATGCATATATAATAAATATTTAAATTTATTTTGTAAAAAATATAATTTTTATTAGTATGAATTATTTACAAAAATGCATCTCCTAGGGGCGCCTGGGTGGCTCAGTCTGTTATGCATCTGCCTTCGGCTCAGGTCATGATCCCAGGGTGCTGGAATCAAGCTCTGCATCCTGCTCTCTGCTCAGTTGGGAGCTGCTTCTCCCTGTCCCTCTGCAGCTCCCCCTTCTTGTGCTCTCTCTCTCTCTTTCAAATAAACAAAATATTTTTCAGCTGAAAAATATTATTCTACCATGTAAGCCCTGAAAAGTATCTTAAATTCAATACATATCTAAAACATTTACTTAATCTCATCTCCAGGGTCTTTCCCAGGTTCCAAAGATACAAAGATAAAGTAACATCTTTGCCTCTAGTCGATAGAAATTTAGAGAAATTCAGTAGCTATTCATTTAAAAAATCTCAGAGAACTTAATAGATTTTAAATAGAAAAATGAATCTACATTGCAAATATGCATATTCTGGAGATATTTTAAATCTTGGTATTAGTGAGAGTAGTACCTAGCAAAACCATTTTGGATGGGATAAAAATTAGGAAGTTCTACAGTGTTAAAAAGTGCATTGAAGGAAACTTTGAGAATTTTTAAGTAAGTTGTCATATATTTATATATGAGATAAACTGGTTTGTTGTCATACTATAAAACTGAATTATACTCACAGCAAAGAAGATAAAAGTCCTCCTTTCCCAAAATCTTTGCCAACATTAAGTTTTCACCTTTACCAAATTAGTATTTGAAATTTTAATTGTGTTATTTAAAAAAAGTAAATTGAAGGAGAAAGGTAATATATTGATCTTAAATATGAATTTGAATTATTATTTTCCTACAGACTAATTTGAGCTGGTTTTGATAAATTCCTTATAGATCACTGTTTACTTCTCTTTCATCACACAACACACCCTTCATCAAATATTGTTTGCTCTATCTTCTAAATATATGTAGACTCCTTCCTTATCACTTCTACTGGTCCAACTACCATCATTGTCTTTGCTAATCTGGTGTGGCAGCCAGGAAAATACACCAATCCAAATTCCCACTGCAGGAAGCTAACTGAAATAGCTCCAAGTGCTGCACTTGGAAATTCCAGTCTACATTTGTGCTTAAACCGTGCTTTCTATGGGCTGCTTCCAGACAGTGACCAAACACAGCAGGGATCTAAGGCAGACACATTCCCGAGAGATGTGGGACTCGTCACAGGTAACACTGGTTCTATAATTCCCTGTCAGTCTTTCCAAAACTTTCATTAAGATCACAATGCAATCTAAGAACAACCTATCTTCCTGGTTTCCTTCCCTTCCTTTCTTCCTTTCTCCCATCTTTCACAGAAGTCAGATCTTTAGTCTTTTGGCTCTCCCAGCCCCCTCTCGCCCCCTTCCATTTTTCCTCACAGATGTTTCTTTCAATAAAAATCTGCTGTACATGGAATTCTGTCTTGACATCTACTTCTCAGAAGACCTGAGAAAACACACCAGGATTATTTAAATAATATCCCAAGTGATCTTGCTCTTTATACTCTCATTTCCCAACAGAGTATTCTCAACAGCCAGAATGATCTTTAAAAATGTAATTTGGAATATTACTTTTCTATTCTATCCTCTCATAGCTCTTCTGCTTACTCTGAGTAAATGCCAAAGTCCTTAGAATGACTTATAAGATCAGGGTCCTCGTCTTTGCTATTCCATTATCAGGGAATGCTCTTACCAAATAACCACATGACTCACTCCTTTACCTATTTGAAGCTTTTACTTAAATCTTGGCATCTAAAGGAAACTTTCCCTGAACACCCTTTTCAAAATAATACAATTCCCAGTCTTTAGATACATTTTATTTGCCTTTCCTGCTGTCCACTGAAAGACTGCTGCAGCTTTCTCTGTCTGGTTGCCTGGCAACATAGAGCTTGAACTAATGGAACTAGCCTCTCCCCCACACTTAACTCTTAGTCTCAACCTTCATAAAAATCTCCAGGTTATTAACACGGATATGCAACTCCTGTGGCTATCTGATTTCAGCTGAAGATAATTTGAGCTCCCTGGCAAACCCACTTGATGATGATAAAATCCCTGAACTACATGTTCGGATTCTACCTGCCCCCTAGAGTCCTTATTAAATGTGGAACAACAAAGGAGAACAGTCACTCTTTTGGATTACAACTCAATCCGCATAATGCCTAGAATGCTTAATGTACACCTTTCTGAACACAACAGAAGTCTTCAAGAATCTATTTGCCATTTCACTGCTAATCTTTTGCCTATAAATCCTATACTTTATATACCATGTGACACATGCGATTATAACCAAGCCCTTTGATAGACAATTTTTCAACAGAGTATATATTTATTTATATTGCATGGCATTTGTCTCCCTAATTAGGAATGCAAGATCCATGAAGGCAGAGAGTACTTTGACTCCTCCTTTTTTATTTTATATTTCCAGTTCCTATAATACAGCAGTCACTTTAAAAAATATATATTTTGAATGAATGAATGCAAACATGGATAAATTGAATAAACATAAGAAATTGTGAGCAAAATCTTTGACCACAATATTTATGGATTTTAATAAAATGTATATATGTGTATAAAGTATATATATGTGTATATATCTATATTGCCTATATGTGTATATGTGTGTATGTACACCCATTTATTTACAATGTCCATAAATATATAAAATGAAAAGTTACAAAACAAACTGAACAAACACAAAAAGTTAATATCCTACATGCATGAGTTCAAATAATCTGATAAGAAAATATTAATATTATAATAAATAGGAGTTTTTTTAAAGCAAGTATAAGAGGAAATGGAAGTGCATATATCTTTTCAAGTTAGTGCTTTAGTTTTCTTCAGATAAATATACAGAAGTAAAACTGCTAGATCATATGGTAGTTTTATTTTTAATTTTTGAGGAACCTCTTTACTGTTTTCCATAGATGCCTCCAGTTGATATTTCCAAAAAAAGTGCAGAAGTGTTCCCTTTTCTCTGTATCATCAACAACACTGGCCATTTTTTGTCTTTTTGATAATAGTCATTCTAATAGGCATGTCACTGTGGTTTTGTTTGGCATTTCCTGATGTTAAGCACCTTGGCATATACCAGTTGACTATCTGCATGTCTTCTTTGGAAAAATGTATATCATATCCTCTACCCATTAATTAATTGGGTTGTTTGGAGTTTCTTTGTTGTTGTTGTTGTTATCATTCAGTTGTATGAGTTCTTTATATATTGTGGCTATTAACCACTTATCAGATATATACTTCGCAAAAATATTTCTCCTATTCAGTAGTTTTCCTCTTCTTTTTGTTGATGGTTTCATTTGCTGTGTGGAAACCTTTTAGTTTCATGTAGTCCCACTTGATTTTTGTTTTTGTTGCCCTTGCTTTTGGTGTCAAATTCAAAAACTCATTGCCAAATCCTGCGTCAAAGAGCATACCACCTATGTTTTCTTCTAGGAGTTTGTTTTGTTTTGCTTTTACGATTTTTATTTATTTATTTGCAAGAGAGAGAGAGAGAGCATGAGCAGTGGGGAAAGGGAGAAGCAAGCTCCCTGCCTAGCAAGGAGCCAGATGCAGGGCTTGATCCCAGGGCCCTGTGATCATGACCCGAGCCAAAGGCAGACACTTAACTGACTGAGCCACTCAGGCACCCCTTCTTCTACGAGTTTCAGGGTTTCAGGTCTGAGGTTGAGTCCTTAATCCATTTTGAGTTTATTTTTGTGTGTGGTGTAAGATAATGGTTCAGTTTCATTCTTTTGCATGTGAATATCCAGTTTTCCCATCGCCATTTATTGAAGAGACTATAACTTTCAATTATACCTCATTAAAGCTGGAAAATATTTCAAGATAGAAAAAAAGTAGCAAAGAAGAGCAAAATAAAATAGCATAGAGATATGAAAGTAGTGGCTCTTAACAATAAAGCTGAGTAAAATAATAAAATTATTGCTCTAAAGGTTTTAGTATTAAACAAAATAATATTATCTTAATTAAAAAAATACATACTGCTAGAACAGTATTACAATAAAATTATATGAATCTAAAGTATATCTGACATATAGACATAAATGAAAGTTTACATAGCAAGGACGCGTCCAAATAAAAAAATATATAATCATTCATTTTAATAATAGGTCCTAAAATAATACTGTACTTTTTTTTTTAAGTAGGCTTCATGCCCAGTGTGAAACACAGTGCAGGGTTTGAACTCATGACCCTGATATCAAGACCTTAGCTGAGATCAACAGTCCGATGCTTAACTGACTGAACCACCCAGGCACCCCAATACTGTTCTTTTTACTGTTGACAGAGATTATGAGTTGTTCAATCTTGACAGGTGTAAGAAAAAAAAATCAGTAAGCTTTTCTGAATGCTAGGAAAATAACAAAACACAGGCCATAAAATGTATATAAGATAAACCTACTATAAAATATAAATAGATTTGATAAACTATTACAATTTTATATTATTTATACTTTACACTTTTTTTACAAGTACACCTAGTGACACAAAATGATTCCCTCTTTTTTATTTTGCATTCCAGTAAATAAGATGGTATATGTGTATATACATATAACGCACATACACATACTTATAGATAGGTAGATAGATATAGAAATGCAGGGAAGCAAAATAATTAAGAGAAAAAAGATCAATATTGATGAAGCAAACTGTTAACAGCAAATCTCTATCTGTTACGGTTATTTATGCACTAAAATATAGTGTGAAAATTTATAAAATATAATCTGTTTGAAAAAAATTGAAAGCCAGGCAATAACAGGTTGCTTGCACAATGTTTTCAGTCATTGCTCAGGGAAAAAAATTAACATATGTATGTGTATATATACATATATGTATATATCATATAATTATTACATTTACTTCAATATAACTCATAAAAGCCATTAATGAAGCATTCATATCACTCTTATAAAAATATTTCATTATCAAAGCAAAAGTATTCAATAAAATTAAAACAAATAAATTTAAAAATAACAAAAAGGATTAGAATTGGCCAATTATCCCAAGACATAATTTCTTGAACTGACTAACAGAATAGAGAATTTTTAGGGTATAACTCAAAAACAAATAAAAAAAGAAAAAAAACAAAGGACAACAATATCCATGCAGGACTTCATCACAGATACTCAGAATTAGCACCACTCTATACTTAATGGATTTCCAAGATTTCTTAATATTGGACGATTTTCTAAAAATGTACATAATATCAAAATTCATCAAGAAAAGTTATGAAGTATAAAGATAGCTATGTCAATGAAGACATCAGCCAAATTTATTTCTCAAAATATGTTGTGATCTTGACAGATTCGAGAGCAAGAGTTAGCATATTTGAAGGAATAGTAACAGTATCTGATGGATTCACTTGCAGAAAACCAAATCCATACTGGCTATTTTCATGGGAATAATAAATCATAATGTATTATAGACTTGTTGAATTGATTTAAAGAATTACATAGTTATTGTAAAAACTAAAAAATTAGAAGCTTGCTTAGCTTCTAGGAACAACTCCCAGAGCTGCACACCCTAGAATGTTCTGTCCTGACGTAAGCAGGAAAGGGTTCAATCAAAAATCTGTTCTGAGGTATTGGTTCTAGGATTATGCCTCTTCTCTGTGATATGGACCATAAAATGGGTGCTCTGCATTTTACTCTTAGCCCATATGAAACTAAAGGTTTGACAAAAGCAACTCTGATATAGCTCAATAGTAAAAATCTAATGGTTCTTAGACTATGCTTGCTGACATAAAGGTCAGTCATCAAATGAATGGTCTTCTCATAATGCTCTATTTCTATGGTCTAAAACTCCTGTGTATTAATCTTATTGATGCAACCTACATCACATTTAAAAATCTAAATCCAAGACAATCTGAGATATGTATTCTTCCATACCAAAAAAAAAAAAAAAAAAAAAGCCTTCACAACACAGAAAAAAAGAGAAAGGTGATATGACTAGTAAGCTAGTGGAATCATTCTCAACATTTTGTTCCAAGGACTGCTTCATATGTTAAAATATCTTTTGAGGATTCCAAAAGACTGTTGTTTAGGTTGGTTATATCTATAGATAGTTGATTTTTTTAAAAAGCTGAATTTTGAAAGTATTTATTATTTTAAAATTTAGAATTATTAATTATAAATCAAAATTTACAAATAGATAAAAAATTGAGATTGTTAAAGAGATTGAAACTTTCACACAATGTTTCTTAGGGACCCATTTAAGTGTACATAATATAGAATATAGATTAATAAATAAATAGATTTAATACTATATTAAATTTTTATTTCTTTTTAAAAATGACTATGAAAATTATGAAAATGTCTTTGTAATTGCAAAATGAATAATAAGAGAACATACATTTTTACAAACATTACGAATATATTTTTAGTAAGAGAATATACATACAGACTTCTCCTTATGATGTAGAAAACTGCAAAGAAGTTCACTTTAATCCTAAGTATGACAAAAAGCTGTATAAACTACAGAATTATAACGTGCACTTAGCCATTAGTAAGCAGTGGTCACAAGACAAGCATGCAACCTGATTTTCAAAGAGATACATGCTCCTCTAAGGAGAAAAGGGACACACTAACATTTCATCTGAGACAGATTAAAAGAAAAAGATATGAGCCTCCATGCAAGCAGATAAGAAATAAATCAGTTAAAATGTTAATGAACCCCTAAAGGTTACAGATGGGCTAGCATAGTCTGGAATATTTGGGGGCTCCAGCCACAAGAGGGGGTTGTACCCTCCCACAAAAATCTTTTCCACCCAATCCCGCCAGATACCCTCAAGAAATACAGAATGCAGAGCAAGATACTAGAAAAAGAAAGCATGCTTTGTGGTTCAGGTAGGCAGGATGTGATCAACTACTTGTGGGCAGCAGGAACAAAAACTGCACACTTTGGGAACAGAGCCCTTCTTTCATAAGAAAAAAACCTCAAAATTCTGGGATAATAAAAACAAAGTCTCTTAAAGGAATTAATCAGCTATGTGAAGGATGGGTACCTATCTTTGCCACTTCCCCTGAATCCTATCTGCTCAAGCCATTGGCAAAGAAAAAGAAAAATCTGCAACCTCGTCCCCTTACGTTAGGACACAAAGATGTAGTTGCAGTTAGAGAAGGGTAGAAAAGTAACTCTATTTCTTGGTGTGGACAAGGAAACCATCTCACTCATAAGATACAGTGATGTTTACTTTATAGGTCAATTTGGCTAGGCTATACAGATAGTTATTGAGAAACACACTAATCTAGGTGTCTCAGTGAAGGGATTTAATGGATTTGATGGACATCTACAATCACTTAGGTGGAGGAGATTATCACCAATCATCTGAGTTTATTGAATGCATTCAATCAATCAGATGAAAAGTTTCATGAACAAAACTGAGGTTTCTTGAGAAGGAAAAAAAAAATCTGCCTGTGGACCACAGTCAGGCCCTAAGAATTTCCAGTCTGCTAGCCTGCCTTACAGATTTCGGACTTCCTAGTCAGCCCTCATAATAACCTAAGTCAGTAACTTTCAATCAATCTCTTTTCATATACATATATTTCCTACTGCTTCAGTTTTTCTGGTAGAACACTAACACAGATTTTGGTACTGAAAGTGGCTCTAGAGAAAGACAATGTTAAGGATAAGTTTTCTGAATTGCTTCTTCTTTTTTTTTCTTTCTGAAATTGGTTCCCCAGTCTGATTAGATTTAAATGCACTAAAGACTCTTATTTCCAGTGGTGAAGAGGACACTGGTAGTTCATGGCACGATGTGTCAATAAAGATATCACAATCACCACCAGATACTTCTAAATACTTAAAAAGGTAACACTTGGTATGTTTTGACGTCTTAGAACATGTTAATCAAACTGAGAAATACAGTGATATTGTCTGGTTGTTCCTAACTGCACTGAAGAATGTGGGAAAAGAAAATAATGAGTTTGGGACTAGAAATCTGCATCTCAAATTCCGTATAAATTCCATAAGTGTGTATGCATATGCACTCTAAAAGAAACTTTTGTCTTCTATAGCCATAGGGCTAAGATTTCTGAAAACCAAACCCAGGGTCTCATCCTGAAGGTGGCTGAATTACAATGGACATTGAATTCACGACCTCTCAGGGAATCTTTCACTAAGGGAATTCATTAGGTGGTAAGAAATGGAATCTGGAAAAATTGGAATGGGGACATATGGAAAAATAACATGAAGCTGAGGACACGGAACCTCTGAATTCCACTGTCTTCTTTGCCAGTAGGAGCAGCTCTTCTACCCACTGGAAGGGGTTAATCTTACTTTGCCTCTAAGGGCCTCCCCTGAAGTAGTTGCCTTGCAAGTTACTACTGGTTCGACTTACTCTGAAGTGAGACAATGGGCCCAGGCCCATGGAATTCACTGTTATTATCATGTTTTTCATCACTTTGAAATAGCTGGCTTGATAGAGCCGTGTTATAACCTTTAAAAACTCAAATACAGTGCTAGCTGGCTGGAAATATCTTGCAGGGATGGGACAATGTCCTCTAATTCTGTGTCCAATATTTGGTGCTGTTTCTCTCATTACCAGAATTCCAGGTCCAGGTATCAAGGGGTAATCACTATTATCCCTAGTAATCCACTAGAAACATTTTTACTTCCTCTCTCTATAACCGTATACTCATCTGGTCTAGTTGTCTACTTCCAAAGAGTAGAATGCTTCCATTAAAACACACGGCATTGATTCCATTAAAGTAGAAATTAAGATTGTCATATGTACACTCGGAGCCTCTCATGTCCCTGAATTAACTGGCAAAGAAAGGAATTATTATACTGCCTGAGGTAATTGATTCTGATTATCAAGGGAAAACTGAAATGCTACTACACCACGGAGGTGAGGAAGAATATGTCTGGAATATAGGACATCTCTTAAGGTATCTCTTAGTAGTACCAAGTCCTATAATTGAAGTCAAAGAAAAACTACAATTCGATTCAGGCAATATTGCTAATTGACCAGACTCTTTAGGAATGGTTTGAGTTATCCCACCAAGCAAAAAACCATGACCAGCTGAGATGCTTCATGAGGCCAAAGGAAATATGGAATGAATGGGTAGTGGAAGAAGGTAGTTTCAACACCAGCTGTGACCATGTGACCCATTGCAGAAACATAACTGTTACTGGTACTTCTTCCTTAATTTGTTATAAGTATTTCTGAATATATATATTAAGCAAATGGTCTTTTATTCCTTCTTTTTTCCCTTATTATGCAATATGTATTAATAAGAGCCAAATCACAGTATTTAAGCTTTACATCACAGTATTTAAGTTTCAGGATATCAAGAAAAATGAACATCAACACAAAGTCTTTGCATTCTCTTCTGGAGCAAAGGTTAGCACATTTATGGTTGTACAAGCAGGATAGTTGTATTAGGTGAAAATATGACTGTTTTTGTTTTTGTTTTGGGATTAAATTTGGTTTAAGGAGATGTACATGGGTGCCAAGTTGACAAAGGATGGACTGTGATACTTAGTTACATGTGTCAAATTACTGACCTATAGTGTCAGCTATTCAATCATATATGAAACTATGCTTTGCTATGAAAGTATTTTGTAGATGTAATTCAGATTTACAATAGCTGACTTTAAGTATGGGAAATTAGCCTTGAAAATCTGGGTGGGCCTCATTCAATCAGATGAAAAGCTTTAAATATAAAATGGAGATTTCTCTGAGAAGAAGAAATTCTACGTATGAACTATGGTGTCAGTTCATGTCCAAGAGTTTCCAGCCTGCTGATCTGGCCTGTGGATTTTAGGCTTGCTTTGCCGGATTTAGCCAGCTCAACTTCTGACTAGACTAACTCAACTCTACCACAGTAACTACTTCACAGATAAAGGGGTCTCTACTCTTCTATACATGAAAAAAAAATGTGTTGTATCAAATTCTGTTAGCAAAACAAGACTCAGAGATGACCCAGATATTAGCAGTACTACACAGGGACTTCAATATAACATTACTAATATATTAGAGTATCTAGTGGAAAAAGTGTATAACAACCATGAACAAATGAGGAATCTCAGCAGAAAGATAAAAACACAAGGACAAGGTTTACCTCTCACTTCCCCCCCCATGATCATTTGTTTTGTTCCTTCAATTCCACATATGAGTAAAATCATAAGATATTTGTCTTTATGTGGCTGACTTATTTCATTTAGCATAATATTCTCTAGCTCTACCTATGTCATTGCAAATGGAAAGATTTCATTCTTTTTTTATGACTGAATAATATTCAATTATATATATATATATATACACAGCATCTTTTTTATTTACCAAGAAATGATTCTTAACTATAGAAAGCAAACTGATGGTTACCAGAAGGTAGATGGGAGGATGGGTTGAGTGGGTAATGGGGATTGGGGAGCGTAGTTGTGATGAGCACCGGGTGTTGTGTGTAAGTGTTGTTGAATCATTAAATTGTACACCTAACAGTGATATTACACTGTCTGTTAACTAATTGGAATTTAAACAAAAATTTAAATATATGTATATGAACAAAATAAAATTATTAGGAAACAAAATAATCCGTGTTAGAGAAAAATAATTATTTAATACTTTCAAATAGGCTTTCCATAACTAAGGAAATGATAGAATTTGAGATAGATTAATAGAAATCCTTCAAACTGAAACATAAAGAAAAAAATGAGAAAAACAGAATAGAATATATAAGACCTGTTAAGCACTATCAAATGGTCTAGTTTGTAGGTAGCTGGAGCCCCAGAAAAAGTGAGAGAGGAAATGATCAGAAAACATATTTAAAGAGAAAACGGCCAATAATTTTGCAAATAAATAAGACTTAAAAAATGCAAGAAGCTCAAAGAACCCCCAAGAAGGGTTAAAAACAGCCCCATACACAAACATTTATAGTCAAACTACTACAAACCAAATATAATAAAAAATTATTGGAAGTTTTCAGGGGGAAAAAAAGAAAGATTATATTCAGTGGAACAAACCTAAGATTTACATTGAACTTTTTGTCATACACCATGCATGTCAAAACGTAGTGAAGTAACTTCAACATACAGTGCAAGGGAAAAAAAAAATCAAAACTTTAATCCTAAAATTCTTTACCTAGTGAAAATATATTTCAAAAGTTATAGTGAAATAAATGCTTTTACAGCAAACCAGTGCTATAGGAAATACAGACATTTCTTCAGGCAGAAGCAACATGACAGACGGTAGAAACTTGAATATACACAAAGAGATGAAGAATTCCAGAAACGATATATGCTAACACTAATGTAAAAGATTTGGCTATTTTTTTCTTTTAATTTCTCTAAAAAGTGATGGGCTCTTAAATGAAATATGCATTAGCAAATAACAATGGTATATGTGCTTGCATGTATTAGGTACTAGTTACGTAGCGTATGTAAAGTTTGTGTCAATAATAGCACACAAAATGAGAGTGAATAATTAGAAGTATATTGTTTTAAGGTTTTTACTATTTATTTAAAGAGGCATGATATAATATGAAGATAGACTTCTGTGATACATTAAAGTGTATATATTGTAAACATTATGGCAACTGGTAAAATTAAATAAAAAGGAATGACAAAAAATCCAATAGTTAAGACAAAATGGAATTATTTTTAAAAATGTAACTCAGAAAAGACAGAAAAAAGGGAAAGGGAAGCCAAAAACAAATCAAGAATAGTTTTAAAAAGGAAAGAAAAACTAGCAAGATGTTAGATTTAAATATATCCATAGCAATGATTATATTAAATTTGAATTAAATGGCAGAGGTTGCCAGATTGGATTAAAAACATCAGAACCCAAATTTATACCGTCTATGAGAAATTCACTTTTAATATAAAGAAAGAGATCAGTGCAAACCAAAAAAGGGTGACAAATATAGAGAATACAGACACTAAAAGCACCCTGGAATGTTTGTATTAAAACATAAAGTAGATGTCAGAACAAGAATATTATCAGGGCAATAGATAGAGACTACATAATTATAAAAAGGAGAATTCACCAACCCTAAATGTTTAGATACTAGCAATAGAGCTTCTAAATACATGAAGAAAAAAAATTGATAGAAGAAAATAGACAAATTGACAATTACAGTTTAATTCTTCAACAGTCCTCTCTCAGCAATCAATATAAAAGATACACAGAAAATCAGAAATGATATAGACAATCTGAAAAATACTATCAGTCAATTTGACCTAATTGAAGTTTACAGAACACTTCAATCAACAACAGCAGAATACACATTTATTTCAAGTGCACTTGGAACATTCACCAAAATACATGATATTTTGAACCATAAAAAAAAACTTATGAAGTACAAAATAAAAATCAGAAAAAATATTTTGTGACATCCACTGAAATAAACTAGAAATTAAGAAAGAGATCTACAGATAATGTATAAATATTTGTAAATTAAATCATACCCTTCTATGTAATCCATGGGTCAGAGAGAAAACCACAAAGAAAATTACAAAATATTTTAAATTCAATGACAATGAAATGCAATGCATCAAAATTTGTTGAATGCAAATAATGCAGAGTCCAGAGAACTCTGTAAATTTAGAGCTTATATATTTTCTATATAAGCAATAATTGCTTACATTAGAAAATAAGAAGTTGGTCATATCAATGACCTAAGGACCAGAAAGTGATATTTCTACTCATATGCTACTCAGTAAGACAAATAATGTTAGCCCCACTAAAATAGAAGATGTAATCTCAGCATGGGCATCTAGTTTCAACAATTCTACATTATAGAATGACCCATGTATCTGTCAGCAAAATTTGAAGGTTAAGCAGGGTGTTGTCTGAAATTTTTCTACTTGCAGTTAATCTGTGGTAAGATACCTGGAAGAGTTTAGGAACATTGACCTTGACGTCAACCAATAATAAATGACCAAAAATAAACCCTGGTTTTAGTTATACAAATTCATGAGTCTCCACACCTAGACTGGGGTTTAGGAAAGAATGGCAGAGAGACCATCTTCTTGGATTTTAGAAGCTACCTCTCCATATTCTGTAGGCCCATTCCAGCAGCCTATTCATGGGCTATATATTTTTTTGTTCATAAGGGGGGACTCTTTCATGACATCCTTTCAGGAAAGTTATCCTATAGGGATTAAAAAATAAGCATATAACTTAGGTCTCCAGATGTGATAGGAAACATGCCATATTTCAACACACTCATTCACCACTACTTTCTTCTGTGAGAGATAGGCTCAGAGGAAAACTGAAATACATTGATTATAAATTTTTAGTCTGTCCGGAAATTCAAAAGACTTATATGTATGGACTATGGTTTTTATTTACCCTTTCAATCAAAGCCATGCCTTTGGAGAAGAGACACATTGTGAAGAGAATACAAATTAAGGTATAAGGTATAATTTTATTTTTCTTCACCATAATTTATGTTACCAGATCAATGTGTTTCATAAATGACAATGTGCTTTCCATACAAACTCAAAGAAAGTGTTTAATAAAAAAATCTAGCCCTAATCCAAATATTTTACACTAGGATTAATAGTAAAGCAGTAAATATCCCAAATAAAATTAAACTAGAGCAATCTAGATGTCATAAATCACCTGAAAAAAAAAAGACAAGATTGATATCATATGGATAACAAGTAATTATCAGAAAAACACAGAAAATAATTCTGATAATATGCATAGCTTCAAATACCTACGTACCAGATTATGGATTGTGGTCAATAAATAGGAGTGCACTAAATATTTAGTATTAACAGGTTTATGTGATCTTATGGACTTGTAGGGATAAGATTTATGACCAGAATATAGCAATAGAAGTACAGATCTTGGTTCCAAAAAATAATGGAAAGTACTATAATAATGATAACTTGAAACATCATGTTATCAATTACATTTATCCATAAACATGAAATAAAAATACAGTGAAGATCATGTGAAATAAGATAAAAGGAGATAAATTATATATTCGTGTAAAGATTATTCAGAATACATAATTAAAAAGGGAATATGGAAAATGTTTTCTCAACGTAGATTGTAAAAGTGACTAAGGCCCAAGTTTTTTGAAATGGGGACTACAATTAGCTCAGCATGTTTATGAATTCTCATTTTGCTAAATGCATTTTTCAAATGAATAACATTACATGTGAATAGTTTCAAGGGTAGAAAAAGTAAAGAATTCAATGAGTAAAGAAGGTCCTTGTTACTTTGGACTTAAGTTCAGAAAAAAATGATCAGAATTCGATGAGAAAGTAACCATAACATCTGAGGATTAGCAATAGTGAAGGAATAAAAAGGAAAAAAAAATTCAAAATACAACTGGACTTTATACAAGCAGTTATTTTTGATGAAAATGCCAGGGTGTTCATCAAAATCCAGATAATAGCTATTTATTAGCTGTTGTGAAAAACATAGGGTACTGACACAAAGTGGCTGTGTTAAATATATTTGTGCTATTTTTTTTTTTAGTTCAAAGACACTTTTCTGTATCTTGGGTTTAAATTTTTTTTTTAATTGAGACATTACATTTTTAGAGCCATTTTAGGTTCAAAGAAAAATGGAGGGAAAGATACAGAGATTTCCCATTTACCCGTTTCCCCTGCGCATGCATAGCTTCCCAAATTACCCATACCCCCACCAGAGTGGTACCAGAGTGGTACGTTTGTTACAACTGAGGAGCCTACCTTGACACATCATAGTCACCCAGAGTCCACAGTTTACATTATAGTTCATTCTTGGTATTGTACATTCTGTGGGTTTTGACAAATGTATAATGACATGTAACCATCATTATAGTATCTTACAGAGTATTTTCATTGCCTTAAAAATCCTCTGTGTTCTGTCTAGTCATCCCACCTCCCACCCCAACCTCTGGTAACCACTGGTCATTTTACTTTCTCCATGGTTTTGCCTTTTCCAAATTGTTGTATAGTTGGAATCTTGTAGTATGTAGCATTTTCAGCTTACCCTCTTTTACCAGTAATATACATTTAACATTCCTCTATCTCTTTTCATGGCTTAATAGCTCATGTCTTTTCAGCATTCAATAATATTCCATCATCTGGATGTACCATGGTTTCTGGTTTGTCTATTTATACCATTTTTAAAGCAAACAAATATGCCAAAACAACTTTTTATCTGGGGAACAATAACATAATTCTGGCTGTGTTGAAATTAAAAAAAAATGTTAGGATATTTTACTTGCTGGTGTTCTTTCCTCAACTACAGTTCTATAAAAATCTCATTCAGAATATGGCCGCAATGAATGGAGAATTCTTTTACCTGGCAATGATTTTTTTTTTTAATGGTTGTTTAGTAAGACAATTTCACATGCATACCTTACAAAAACCATGACAGAAGAAGGAATTTAAGCCCTTGCAGTTAATGGACTGTACTTGTAATTATAGTTCAGCTGGTTAAATGACTGCAGGGAAATCAATTTACTCCACATCGCTAGTGAATGCTATTGACACACAGTAAAGTCTCCACTTGTAA
Source organism: Ursus americanus (assembly GCF_024610735.1). Lineage (NCBI taxonomy): Eukaryota > Metazoa > Chordata > Mammalia > Carnivora > Ursidae > Ursus > Ursus americanus. The sequence continues at coordinate 54,818,475 of NC_142144.1, read as the reverse complement.
TGCACGTTCAAGAAATAAACACAAAGAACGGTTTTATTTCATATTATGTCGCTGTGTTTCCAGTGATTTTCTTACAATTCCTACTATCAAGCAGTAAAAACGATAGTTTCTGTAGGTTCTATGAAAAGCGATGATAGAAGGATTAATTATGGTTTTAAATGGATGTATAATTGCCTATCTGGAATCTTGCCAATTTCACAAGAGAAGGTAGAAGAAGCAATATTAGAAACAACTAATAAAATGAAACTACTAAAGTTCCAATTTTAAGTGTTTATGGAAATACTTAAAGTTGAAAATTCTCTACATTAAAAAAAATTACATATAAATTATTTTGGCATGTTAGCCAGTTTATTTTTTTTTCCCTTGAAAAGGAAGTTTGATTAGACTATGCTGATTATTCATTTTTCTCTGAAATGGTAAAGCAGAACAGTATCTATTTGCCTTTAGCCATCTAATTTTATTCAGTTTGTTTACCAGTTTGATCACTTGGCATTGCTGTTTGCTCCCTTGATAAGTGTAGAAAGATTTGCAATACTCTTTTCTGAGGAACTGAAATGCTCTCAAAGGCCTTGCTTAAGAGACAAGTAATTAATGTGAGAAGAGTTTTGTTCTGTGCCACTTGAACCTTGGCCTTTCCACTAGAGCATTTGACAAGAGCGCTAAATCTGGTAGTAGCCTCTGGTTCATCCTATTATGGGTATTTGTGTCCCTTAAGCATTGGGCTGAAACCTCCAATTCATTTCCAAGAGACCTCGGACACCGACCAGATGGTAGTTCTTTTAGTTAAAATAAAACTGAATTTAAACTTACACCTAGACGTGAACTATTCCATAGCAGATTTCCTTATGACATACGGTTCTCCTTTACTAATTTTCTTAATATTGTGCCTAAAGAAAACCCACAGCTCTAAAAGTTCTAATTTAGAAATAATTATATATTTGATGACAAGATATCCTCTGTTTTAGATGTTACTTTGACATTCTCGACACATTATTTATGAGACTCAATCATACGTTGTTTACTATGTACCAGACACTTTACATTCATCATGCCATTTAACACTGAGTAATCTGTTGAATCGCCATCACCATTTCATAGGTGAAAAAACTAAAGTTCAAAGAGGTAAATTAATTTTTTGAAGACTCACAGCTACTAAGAAATAGACTTTTATTTTTTACAAAGACCTGGATAAAAGTCCACATGCTCATTCCACTTAATTTCAGACCTCTTTACAGTCTTCCACCTGAGTACCTTAATCATGCACAGATGTCAAAGTTTAGCTCAAATAGCTTCCTGCCAGTTTAAAATTTTATGGAAGTCTCATGCTTCACCTTGGAAATTATTTACATTTTGTATTACAATATATGATACATTTACAGTTGTTTTAAAAAAAAATTAAATTACAATTACAGATAAATTGATGCTCCTAGACGTTACATTATGTTTATTCTGTTACTTTACCCAATAATTATACAGAGATTTGCACTTACAAGATTACAGGGAATATGTATATCAGTTTGAGAAGCACGAAACAGCACAATATAAGAAGTAAATGGTATGAACAGGGCCATGGGGACAAAACTGGCTTGACAAGGTAAAGGGGTTTCCATGTAGGTGAAAAATAAGGTACACATGAACCTGGGCTGGATTCACTAGGGTGGAACCATACAAAGCATGAGTTATAGTAATTCCTTTTAATTAATTATCTGCCAATTTATTTGAAAAAGAATAGAAAACAATCAATCTATAAAAACAATTCAATGCAATCCAACATATCGTTTATTAAGAGATAATAAAATTACTAGCGTTATGCTAGATGCTGGAATAGTACAAACATTTATAAAACATAGTTGCTCCCCTCAAGATACTAACAACCTGGGAGAAGAGACAGACACATAAAACTATAATTACATATAATGTGATAAGTACCATAATAGAAGTATGCAAAGGATACACGGGAACCACAAAAGAAAGTGTTGTATCTGGGGATGCTGTCTTCTCCACGTTTTTAAGGATTTGGTATAGCAGAAGGGTAGAGAGCAACACACAATTACAAAATAGCAGAATGTGTTTAGTGAATGTTAAGTAGTTTAACAAGCCTTGCTGCAAAGGAATGCTTATGCTAGGGTAAAGTGTGCTGGGAGGAGTAGTAGTATGCAAAGTGAAATAAAAATAATAAGGTTCCCTTTAAATATTCACATGGCTTGCTGCACTTCTCTTTTATAAAACTCAATCTCCTTGTAATTACTTGTTCAGTGGCTGTCTTTTCTACTAAACTGCAAAATCAGAAATTGCAAAGGCTATGTCTTGTCCTTTCCTGCTTAGCACAGTTCCTGACACATAGCATGCATGAGGCTTCAGGAAATCTCCAAATAAAGAAAAGGAAATATGTATTTGATATGGCACACCAGACAGCCAGTGATTAAAAAGTCATAGTGCGGGAACTAGCATGTGGAAAACAGTATCTTTAGAAGACTTAACTGGGAGTAATATGAGGGATGGCTTAGGTGGAGGGCAGATCAAGTATCAATTCATACTCAGAACTCACTTCTAGGATGGCGAGAGGCCAGGAAAAAATAATGGTAGACCGTGTGAGGAAGAAAAGGATGAATGAGAGACATGTGTCCAAGATAAAATCGTCCAGAGTTTGGAAAGGTAGTAAAACACACACACACACACACACAAAACAAAAAAAAACCAAGATAGAAAAAAGGCTATTAATTTCCAATCTGAAGGACAGGAGGAAGTGTGACTTGGAAGGAAAAAGAGCTAGTTTGAGGGAAGGACCTAACAAGACTTGGTAAGAAATGTAATTTGAAACAATTGGGGTTGTTATTGAAGTGATTTTTGCCTAGGATCTTTTGCTGATTAATTTCATTATTGATGTGTTAAAATCTCCTAGTTTAAGGATAATGCTATAATTCTTTAACCTTGCTTTACTGATTCATACATTTGATTTTTGCTGTTGTTGCTGTTGTTAAGCCACCCTTTGTATGGTTCATTTACAATTGTGACTATTGTTCACACGACTCCAGTAAGAAGGGATTTACATCCTTTGGAAATAGCTTATGTCTTAATTAGATTGCTATGGGTATGCCTTTGAAAATCTCCTCAGTCTAAACTTAACACTGAACAGTAGTAAAGGAACTTTGGATGCCTTCATAACACTATCTACTTTTTTCTTACTTTCTTTCTTCAAGAAAATATTTCAAACACTTTCTCCATCTTTTTGTTTTGTTTTATTTTGTTTTAAGACAGAAAAACCTGTTTTGTCTACTCTATTTTGAAGATTTTTTTTTTTCCCAGATGATGAGGTCATGGGGCCTGCAGGTCTCAATCAATAGCACAAGCACATCAAGTTTTCTTAAGCCCTGGATGAAATGCAGAAGGACACCAATTTATAGACTCAATCTTTCTTCAAATGTTTTGCTTCCCAATGACCAAATGAGGATTACAATAATGTTTACTTTGCTCTCTCCTATGATCAGAATTTTTCAGGATGATTTTTAGAATACAGTGGACCAGGTTTCAACTTCACTTGCAAAGTAAATTCTTGGCGCGAGAAAAAAAATGGATATTTTTAAGGGTGTTAGAAGAATCATAAGCGAAGCCAGGTAAAATAAGAAAAAATACAACCTTTTGACAATAAGGTAAAAATAGTTAAACCCAGAAGATATGTTCTTAAAATATACTTTTTTTTTAAGAAAGAAGGCAAAATATTAAGAGTGAATGAGTAATGTTTGCAACTGAAGGAACTATGACAGGGGAAAAAAACAATAACAAAGATATTAGATTCTAAAAGCTCAAGGAGGATACTTTTCATGAAATGAATTTATGAAATGGTAGAGAGGCCTAGAAAAGTGGCACCAGGGCAACATTGACGTTTTCCTCTTACTAGATAAAAATTGTAAAAAGCGAATACTGTTATGGTAAAGGAGAAACATACGATTACACTGAAATCATATTTCTCTAGACTAAAGTTTATGGTATAGGCCCTACAAGTTCCTGCATTATGGATTTTAAAGAAGTTTGACTGTAATATGTCCGAGTTCAGACAAACTTTTATTGTACAGGTTATAAATGTATAGTTCTTATTTATAATACGGAAAAAATTCTTGTTTCTAATTATAAATGTAGATGGACAAGTAGTTCAGTATTCTAATACTCAAAAAATATGCGTTGATATATATCTTATAATCTTTAGACATTGTTTTTCAAATCATGCTATAGCACATTAATAAATGGTGCTGGGTAATTCTTCTAAGACTTCATACACTTGTTTTAATCAAACCCCTCTCTGACCCATTTTAAATTACATCAGCTTGTATGAACTGAACCCGGTCAAACAAGAGGCTTCATGATATTCAGACATGATGAATAAGGAAGTATGAAGTAGCCCTTACCTACAAGGCACTTAGAATTGAAGCAAATGTTCCGTAGGGGAAGCAACCTTGGTTCTGGAGCCAGAAAATCAGAGTTCAAGATCCAGTAATGACATCTAACGTTTAAAATTGTGAAAGGAGTTTAGTATTTGTGCCTGAGGATTTTTTTTTTCATTTTTAACATAAGGGCATTAAGGCTCTAAGTATATTATAGGAGGATTAAAGAAAACCAGGAGAATGAAAGTAAAATATGCCACTATATCATTGTATATGATAGCATGTATATTTTGCCTCCATATTGGTCGTATGGCCTTTCTAAAAAAGGAGAAAAATGATAATGGCAGACAGTTTCCTTTTATTTTATACATGCCCACCTAGTTTTCTCCCTAAAATGACGGTGGAAGTTGATCCTCTTAATTTTCAATAATTACAGTGATCTGCCATTTTATTTCTTATATTAGTACTTGAACATCTGCATTGAATCCTGGCCTGCTAATCGCAGCTCTGCTAGGACACAGCCAAGCCCCCTGTTAGTGACTGCCCACCTAAACACACACTGTCATGTCAGCTATAGCTGTTTCATTTCCTTCTTCTGGCAGAGTCTCTCGTTCATATTTTCAATTCTTAAATTGGAAGGGAAGTATAATTTTTTATTAATTCTTGGTTGAGAGTTAATAGCATATTTAAGACGTATTTCCACAAATAGGGAGAAGTAAAATTATGGGCCAGATAAGAAGAGAAAAAGGGAAAGTGGTTTGATACAAGTGGTGCCCTACTTGATATCCAAAGACAAAGAGGTTATTTAACACACCTAGTTTTTACATGCATGCTCCATTTTAAGAAGCAGAACAGACTATATTCTGCCCCATACCAGCACCACTATGGTGGGATTTGGGTTTATGCATACTTTTCATGAGGTTCTGATATGCTCTATTATTTTCCCAACATAATATGCATAATTCTGTGGTTACTCTCCTGGTTCATATCCCTCTCAGGTTACTATAGAATGATGTAATCACATGAGAAATATGGAAGCACTTCTACAGCACACTTAAGATACTTGTTCATAGTCCCTGGTAGGTCATGAACATCAGGAAGGTTCTACATAGGCTGGGTATGACAAAAATGCGGAACTATGGAAAATATCCACAGTGAAGGGCAGGCCTGGAGTTCCTGGAAGTGATGACACAGGGTGAATCTCTAAAAAGGCAAAAGAACCATCAGGTTGACTATGCCATTGCTTTGAAAGAGACCAGGCCCTAAATCTCTAATTTTCCCATGCGTGGGAATGATACATCAGAAATTGAGCACAAGTACATTTTCTACTTGAGTATATCTTCCTATGGTTTTACCACTGGCTACCATTTCTCTGACACTGCTAACTCATATACAAAACAGTGTCCTGGACATTCTCTCAGGGGTTGTATAATTCTGTGGATTACAGACTGGCTGCCAGAATATTGATAAGATCAAGAAGAATATGAATTTTTGGTTTACAAGCCCCGGTTATTCTAAAAGGGAAGAGGTGTTACAAGTGGATAAGGATAGATAATTCTTAAATAGAATTTGTCAGAGGAAGCTTTGCAGCAAATGCATTTCCCTACTGCAAGACTGATACATTTTATTAGATACTCAGGTGAGAAAAAGTAAGTAGAGACTTCGTGGTCTTTTACATTCTAATTGAAGGTGTGGTTGGTAACCTCAGTAAGTGAAAAATCTGTACCACAGAGTTATCCACTGGTGTTAGTAGGACATTGATTCTGTGAAAGAAGAGTGCCATGTGTATCCTCCAGTGTGACTATCAGTTATTGGGAAAAAAGTATTGGTTATTGTGATGATGTTTAAGAGATATTCTAGGAGTGAAATTTAAGCAGATAAAGGTATGTTTAAACCTTCAAATCTATACTTAGTGTTAGCAGGTGTTCAAATATCAGAAAAGTTACGTGTTTAAAGAAGGATCATTACCCATCCTTCTGTACCGCATTTACAAATGTAAAACGTCTTCAATGCCTGCCATGTAGAGAAATGGCCCAGTTATAGCACTTAAAGCAGGTGTTCTGGCAAAAATACACAGCTTCCCTTTTTTACAGAAAAAAATAGCCTTAATATTCTAGGACAACCTCCACATCATTTTATATCTCAGTGAGGATTTTTTTCTTTTATGCCTTGGCTTGTGTGTTTTGTCACAACAAACCTCTCCTTTGGTTGGAGAATTAGACATGTAGCTGTGAGGATATAGGAAATAGGAAAATAGATACAATATCATGCCTGTTCAATTGGAATATTAAAAGAAGGAATATGTGAATTTAGCAATGAGAACTGTATGAGAAGCTAAATGGAGATAGGAAGTCAAAGGGAGGACAAAATGGAAAAGCAGTTGATAAGGAGACAATGATTGAAATCAGATTCTAGAGGCAAATGTCCCGGGTTTAAAGCTAGATTAGCCACTCAATAGTGGGAAGCCTTAGGCATAGCCTTTAACCTCTTAGTGCCTGGTAAAAAGAAGACAAAAATAAGTTGAGTCACTTATGCTAAGCCCCACATCACCAAACCAAGACTTAATTACAGTTTCAGCTCTTCCAGAAATGGAATCTTAAACCAGTCAATCAGGAATTGCATAATCAGCACTAGTTAGGTAATCTGCTTGATAGACCTCTGCCATCCTCTAAAGAACAGTGACCTAGCAATAACCAATCAGCTCTTTTTTGCCTTGTCCCACTCTTTCCTGCCTGTAAAAGTCTTTCATTTTGTACATCTCCTTGAAGCTTCTTTCTGCTAGATTGGATGCTGACCAAATCATGAATTGTTAAATAAAGCCAAGAAGATCTTTAAAATTTACTCAGTTGAATTTTGTTTTTTAATATGCCCTAATTTCCTGAACTGTAAAACAGGGATGATAAGAGTGCCTGTTTATCAGGGTTTCTATGAGGGTTAACTATGTGTTAATACTTAAAAAGTAATTTAAAAGTTTCTTGCATATCATAAGAATCACATAAATTTGTTTAATAAAAATATTTATAAAGGTTGGACAAGAGATGCTATGGATAAAATATGAAGATGCAGAAAATTATCTTTGCATAGATGGTAATAGCAGACTTTAATAAAATGCTTTATCTGTGTGCTTAGGACATGTGTAGTTACAAGGTACAATGCTAAGTAGGTATGGTGTATTTCAGCTCAGACATTCTCTTGGAGTCTCTTCAGCTTTCAGACCTTGCTAGTTATATTGCCCCCTACTCAGGAATCAGCATCCAGATTAAGTCACCACAAGTATCATTGCCATTGATTACTTGTGACACGGATGCAATCTGAGTACACTGTACTTACCTGGAAATCATAGTACCCCTAGGACTCAGTCTCAATTGAGCATATTCAACTCCTGGATGCAGTTCATCTAAGCAGGCATGAAGCTTACATATCATCCATTTTCAGCATCAGTGATGCTATGTGGCAATATTGCATGATGCTAAAATGTACACTCTTGGGCACTGTTCTGAGTCTGTGAATGCTTGCTTGTAGAGTATTCTATTCACATTTATATCTGCTGTAGTCAAAGAGCAAAGTAGACTTCTGCAAATAGGGGCAATGTATTACCCTTCATATCCAAGAAGGTGTCACCAAAGAACTTCATCCTAGTTGAAAGCTTTCAGTCTATCAGTTGCTAGATGTCTCTCAAGCAGATAAATGAGATTTTTCTCAAGGATATAAAAGAACCAATATAGTAAATATAATCACCATAACATGACTTAAAGGTTAGTTCCAGGTTACTATTATGCAGCCAGTTCATCAAGGGGTGTTGTTTGTTGTTCTTTTCCCCCAAAATTCGCAGATATAATACTCTGCTAAACTCTGTATCTTAACTTCAATCCAATTTATTTTCTTGGGAGGTAGGGTAACTGCATGTTTTCCTAGTATTGACACCCTATCTGGGAGAAATAGCTAAAAGTATTATTCTCTTTAATTGAAATGTTCTTTGGGAAAAGACATGATATATTTCCCAGTGTCATTATTATCTATTCATGTGTCTTCTCCCATTTGCCATAATTCTTCCCTTGCTCCATCCATATTATCTGTCTCAACTTGACTTTGCCTTCATGGGTAGGAGTTGCTCATTTAATTACACTGTCCATGCACAGAGCTGGTAGGAGGGATAGATTTGTCGGAGCTTCCCTTATTTGCATTCTCAGGGAGAAAGGTTAGGACTTCAGAGATAAAGGAAAATGGGGAAATTACTAAACAGTACAGAAATATCTATATTCATTTTATCCACAAGACACAATTTTGCTTTCCAGCTCAATGTTATTCTAAGAAAATGTCCAGTCAAACTCAGAGTAATTGAAATAATGTACTGTCATTCTCAATGAATATACCAGTATTAGAAACAGGTGAAAAATTAACAAAAGACAAAAAACACATAAATTTATGTTTCTCAGTAGTGAAATAAAAATGTAAATTCACGAATCATTTCATTTTTGGCCTATCACATTGATACATATTTTAATAATAATGTTTTATAATTACTCAACTGTGGACTATGGTAGAAATATAAATATTACAATGTCTGACAAAATTCCTTGATGTACAGAATCTATTTTGATACAATAATTTCACCTTAACCTCTCTTAAGGAAGTGATTAGAGATTTTGTCATCCTTTTGTGTGTTGATAAAATTATTTTGCTTTACCCATGCTATGAAAATAAATATTATTAAATAAATAGGTGACTCTGGGTTAGCTGGCCTTCTGGATAGCATTATAATTAATCTCTCTGGTACAATAAATGGTTCCTTCAACAAAACAAAATGCAATACTTTAATGGACCTTGATGGGCCTTTAGTTATGAAAGACAAGGATTCTGTATACAAATGGCATGTGATTATTACTTAATTGTCCCGTGTAATGAAATGTGAGTGTTTGAAGTGTCAGGCATAGCCAGAGAGAAATCATGTAGTTGGTAAAAAAAAAAAAGGGGGGGGGTGGGGTGGGGGAGTAAAGGGCTGGAAAGAGGAGGTGAAGATGGGGAGGTGGTAACATTCAGTCCAAGGGTGGATGCTAGGGAGCCTGGGAAAAATTGTAGACAAGCAAAAAGTCTATGTTGTGGGAATTCCTAAGAAATTTTATTGCAGCAGTATACGATGTTCAATTATAAATAATTTGCTGTGCCATATGTAATCTCCATTTCCCTCTTTTAATAAAAATCACCCAAACAGAACAATCTTCTGATAGTGCTGCTCTGAAGAATGAAACAATTTTCTCCAAATTAGGGGATACATGAGGAGGAGTAATGTCAGTCATTGAAGGCATGATATTAATAACATTGAGAGACTAAGGGAAAAAGATACTAGAACATGAGAAAGTATGTCAATACAACTTCAAGCATAAACAAATATCTTAAGAGCCTTGTAACTCTCATAGTATTTGAAATAGAGACTTACGGTATCTTCATTTTTTGTTATTTCCATTTTTTTCTATTTCTATTCTATTGTTTGTTTTTGTTGTTCGTTTCTAATATTGATGTGAAATCCAGAGTTATCTATATTTTCCTTATACTAATAACAATTTGAAAAACAACCTAAATATGAAAATATTTTAAAATTATAAAAGCAATTAGAAATGTTTCATAAGTTCTAATAATAGGCATTCATGTATTTGTATCTAGTTAATAATAAAGAAAGCTTAAAAAGTCACCAGTGGGGAAAAAATTTATCTTATCTGATAATACGTTGTACAGACATCACCTTTTTTAAAAAAAGACTATTAAAATGTACAAAAATATTAATGAGGCATTATAACAGAAAATTTTTTTTTAAAGATTTTATTTATTTTTGTGACAGAGAGACAGCCAGCGAGAGAGGGAACACAGCAGGGGAGTGGGAGAGGAAGAAGCAGGCCCCCAGCAGAGTAGCCCGCTGTGGGACTCGATTCCGGAACGCAGGGATCACGCCCTGAGCCGAAGGCAGACGCTTAACGACTGCGCTACCCAGGCGCCCCTATAACAGGAATTTTTAATGCTTATCTGAATAATTCTTTCTTTTCTATAGGATAGATGTATTCATGCTATAATCAGAAAATGTTATCTAAAAAATCATATTCATCAATATATTCTCATCCCATGGCCAAAGACAGGTGTTTTTTTTTTTTGGTTTGGTTTGATTTTTTGCTAACACTTGCTTTATTTATTTATTTATTTATTTATTTATTTATTTATTTATTTATTTAATTTCACTGTTACACTGTACAAAACCAAGAGAAAAAAAAAGTCTGAGAATAAGAGTTGATTTCAAGTTGACAAAAATGTCTTTGGTCTACCACATATGGTAAAAATCATAGTGGGACCTGGGAATTGTCAACAGCAGAGAATGAGGTATTGGAATGTTGCAAATTAATGGGAATTTTACAAAATCACTACTTGTATTACAGCATCAAATAATCTAATGGGGGGGACGATTTATTTTCAAATGCTTCTAATTTATTCTATTAGACATTTATTTTAATTAGGAAATAAACTTGGATTTAAAAGTTGAAGTCCATGAAAAACTAGATTCATTTCATGCAATTCTACTCTAGAGACAATTTTTCTAAATCACATTAACTCCATAAATATGTATTCTTAATATTCCATCCTTAATGCAACAGAACCCACTCGTTATAGGAAAATTATTGAGGCTCAAATTTGTAAAACTGTTTCTATTATCTATCCCAAAACCTACAGCAAGAAATAACAGCACTTTCCATTTATTTTACACTAAACGTGGGAGAGTATGTCATCTATCCAATTTTCAAGGTTCCTTGCTGTAGGGATAATGCTTTTGTTTTCCAATCACTGCTTCTAGGACTTGTGGGTAGTAGAAACAGAAAACATGCAAACTTGAAATTGACATGCTTTGCAGAATCTGAGATGGAATGTTTCTCTGCCTATCAGTTCGGGCAGAACATATAATTATTTTCACATCTCACAGGAGTAGTCCTCTCAGTGTTAGATTTTCTTAATGCTCTGAGTTGGCAATGACAAGGAGAAAAAGAAGAAGGAAAAAACACATTTGGGGACTGTCATTTGCAGTCAATTCTTTGAAACTGATTTTGGAATGACTTCTAAATTCTGCAAAACATTTATCGCAATTCTCTTGATGGAGAAAACAGTTATTTCACAGTTAAATTTGCCATAAAGTTTTCCCAACTCTTTGTCTTATTTTTGACAGGCTATTTTCAGGAATGTCATCACCATGGGAAGGTAGTAGAAGTGTGGCTTCTGTCCTAGGAAGACTTTCATTAATGCAATCTCCTTGTCCAATTTTATAACAGCTTTAGATATTTAGATATTGACTATGGCATAGGTACTTGCATGGATAAAAATGGCAATGACATTATCATTGCAATCTTTTGGACTCAGTTTGCAAACTGGAAAGTGATTGACATTTAGATCCCATGGAAGTTATCTTCTCTGTTAGAAGCACAGTTCCTGGTTAGATCCTGTAGGTAGTTCAATATTAAATGTCTTGTTAAGAAGAGTGAAAACAGTTAATACCATGGTACTGAAACTACGCTAAAGTGTTAGGATGTAAAATGAAACATAGGTAAATTAATGGATCTGTAGTAAAACTACACTACCACACATCTGTCTCTAATCCATTAATCTAACACTTGCTGCAAATTAAACACTTACAAAAAATTTTACTGTAGGTCATACAGCAAGGAAATAGGAAGGTTATTTCTTTTTGTCCTGAAAGACACAAAATACTGAATAAGAACATGAAATGCAAAAGAGAATCTTACTGATAATGATGTAAGCTCTTAATATTCTGTATCTTTAAGACTTTCCATAGATTTACATAGATGTTAAGCAAAGAATGAAGCCCACTGATACAACTTTTGGCATAACTCTCTGAAGATGAACCCTGAAGGCTTATTTTGAAACAAATTCTGTCAGTTGTGAAAACTACTGAATAGTGATCTAAATAGTAATTATTCTCAAAACGTTGCTAGGGGTTACATTAGAAGCAATCACATAGGATCTCAAATTTATCATTTGAAAAACTCTTTGTATGTTGTTTTTACTGAAATTAGAAAGAACAATCCTAAGAAATACTGAATTCTTAATATTATGAGTAGAATCAGGTCCTAAAACTTGAGCACGTAGCACAGGATCCTTCACAATCTGTGGCCAACCTACTATTTGGATTGGTTTACTACCACTTTCTCTTCACACATAGCCTTTTACTATGTCATACATTTAGAATCAACCAATACTTCATGCATTTCCATAATTCCATGTATTTTTGTGTGTATGTTGTTATCTCTACATGTGCAAATTCTTTCGGAGAAACTTAAAAATGATGAATTCCTATTTATTCTTTAAAACTCAGTTCTGAGAAATCTTTCCTGGCAGCACAAGATAACCACCCTTCCCTTGTTTGCACTATAGCATTTTGCAATATTCTATTAGCATGAGAGCCATTTTAAAGGTCTTTTATATGAGAGCTGCCATTTTCCTATCAGAACTACATTTAAGACGATACATTCCTTCTATTAAGGTAGTCTCCCACTTCACCTGCATTTCTAAGTCATTGACATGTCTCTGTCTCATTATCTTCTATATCCCCCTGATGACACAATACAGGAAAAGAGAAGTTAAATTCTATTACATATTTTTTGCCAATTTTGTTGCCCTATTCTACCATCATCACCATTCTCAACCACCAGCAAGAAAGAAGCTCAAGGATGGATTATATGATTATTTCTCAACTAACCTTTCACTAAGAATTCTGAATTTTTAAGGATTTTATTTATTTATTTTAGAGAGAGAGAAAGAGAGACAGCTGGAGGAGGAGCAGAGGGAGAGAACTGCAATTTTGAATTTCTGAGATTACAAACATAATCTAATTATTTTTTACTTTGAATCAATTCTTTAAGCAATAACTGGTAACGAATTTTAGAAAAACTTAGAAGAATTAAAACAGGAACACAGCAGGTTTTAAAAATAGATATCCAGCAATGACCTAATAAGGTATCTATGATGACCTAGACTGCTCTTCATCATAAAATGAAAAGAAATTTGAAATAAAATGAAGTTCCTAACCCCAATTTTAGGTCAATTATTTTGGAGTGGTGTCAAAAGGAGAAATGTTAAAACGTAACTTTCCCAGTAGCAGAGCTTATGAAAATAATGTAGAAACCCAACCACAAGTCTATCAGGAGCTTATTGATTTGACAAATATTTACTGAGAATCTAGTTTTTATTTAGGAAAAGCATTTATAAAATAAAGTATTTTTCTTCAATTGAATACTAAATGTTATGAAATTACTATTCCTATATTTCTTATAGAAAATGAGAAAATATTTTTAAAATAAAAAGTTGAGAATAACAGCACCTGTGCACTGTTGGTGAGGATATAAATTGGTGTAGCCACTGTGGGAAATAGTGTGGAGCTACCTTAAAAAATTTACAATAGAAATATCATATGATCCAACAATTCCACAACTGAGTATTTACCCAAAGAAAATGAAAACACTAACTTAAAAAGATCTATGCATTCAGTGTATTCATTGCAGCATTTTTTACAATAGCTTAGATATGGAAGTAACCCAAGTGTCTGTTGATAAATGAAGAAAGAAGATGTGGTATATACATACAATGGACTATTATTCAGACATAAAAATGATGAGATCTCGCCACTTGCGACAACATGGATGGACCTAGAGTGTAATATGCTAAGTGGAATGAGAGAGACAAATATCATAGGAATTCACTTATATGTGGAATCTAAAAACACAAAACAAACAGAAAGCAAAAACAAACCTAAAAATGCAGAGAACAAACTGATGGTTGCCAAAAAGAAGAGGGGTGGGAGATAGGTAGAATGCTGGAAGGGGAGTGAGAGATACAGGCTTCCAGTCATGGAATGAATAAGTGACAGGAGTAAAAGGAACAGCATAGGGAATAGAGTCAATTTATATTGTAATAGTGTGGTATGATGACAGATGGTAGCTACACTTGTGGTGAGCATAGCATAACGTACGGACTTGTCATATCACCATGTTGTACTCCTGACACTAATGTAACATTGTGTATCAACTATACTTCAATTTAAAAAAAAAAAAGTTGAGAATGACATCACCAAGATGATGACATAAGTTGTTCCTGACTTCCTTCCTCCTCACAAAGAGAACAGCTAACAGTTATTCAAAAACAAGACATCACTGAGAGAATCCTGGACATGAGGATGAGGCTGAAACACCTCCCCTGCACTCGAGAGGAATGGAATGCTTTAGAAGGGTGAGAAAAGCAGCTGCAAATTGACCACACTGACCATCCCCAGGCCCACACAACACCATGTGAACAAGTCTCTCCTGAGACTCTGGGTCTTCCAGTGGAAAAAAAAGAACCCAGGGTGGGGGGGATACCAAGACTCTTCCCAGCATTGTGGGCCACTTTGCAGCAACCCATACTCAGATCTTGCACCATGAGGATTGCAGGTGAATGTACAGGGCTCAGCCACTTTGAATCTGACTGTGATGAAGCAGCGGGGAGGGAAGCTTGCAACAATCAGCACAGGGATCTTGGCCGACTGAATTCGTACCTGCAGTGCCCAAGTAGTAATCCCAAACAGTCTCTTTGCTTACTTGCTGAACCAAGTCAGGGGCACAGTTGGACCAGGAATTCAGTGGGGTATAGACCTGTCTGATTAAGATCCTCAAATGAGGAATTCTGTCAGCCCTAGAGTCTGGTTTGCCCATGCCTCAGCAAGAAACTGAATCACAGCTCTGCCTTCTTTAGAATGTCTTCTCAAACCCGTCTGACCAGAAAGGCTGGTATGAACCCTTGGAAACAGTGGAGCCTAGTGGTGCTAAAGCCCAGAGCTCAGCAGGCAGACCTGATAGTTTGCAGAGCAAAGTATATGTCCCTGTTCAGTCAGGTAACTTAGAGCACAGGTTGGCTTGAGTCAAAACAACAAACAAAAAGCTCTACTGGCTTTAGAGTGGCTTCTCCTGCTGCACCAGGTTAAGGAATCTAATCTGCAGCCCCTCTTACCAATGAATACAGCCTTCAGACTGTCTGACCAGGGAGCCTAACCAGGGCACATAGGAAGCTGCACAGCCCATTCAAGATCCCGAGACACAGGGGCACTTGAGCAGAGAGTACAGCCATGCCTTCCTCCCTTTACAGACCAAAATCTGTGGCCTCACCTGACCAAGGGATTCAGTGCCCATTCTGCCTGATTCAGCTTCCAAACAATGAGCTATGTGGGCCCTGGGGCCCTGGATCCCGTACAAGCCAGAAAAGGGAAGCTAATTCATAGTGCCATTTACTACTGAATATTGTACCTAGTCCTAACCAGAGAAATTACAGTCTCAACTGGGTACAGAACCAAGCCAGCCATTCTATACAACCTGTTCTCAGCCACCACCATCCCCATCCCTGGCCTCAAAGCTCCAACAGTTGCCTTGCCCAGAAATAGACCATAACCACAGGCCCCTATGAATGGGAAAATATATTTGCAAATCATGTATCTGTTAAGGGACTAACATCCAAAATATATAAAACACTTATACAACTCAATAGCAAACCCCACAAATAATCCAATTAAAAAATGGGCAAAGGACCTGAATAAACATTTCTCCAAAGAAGATACAGAAAAATCAACAGATATGCAAAATCTCAAAATAACTAGTCATCAGGAAAATGCAAATTAAAACAACAATGAGCTAGTACCTCATGCTTGCTAGAATGGCCATCATCAAAAAGATAAAGGATAAAAAAATTATCGGTGTGGGTGTGGAGAAAAAGGAAACTTTGTGCACTGTTGGTGGGATTGTAAATTGTATTGCCACTATGGAAAAAGAGTATGGAAGATTCTCAAAAAATTAAAATCAGAACTACCATATGATTTGGTAATTCCACCTTTGGGAATATATCCAAAGAAGGGAAAACACTAACTCAGAGATAGCAGATTATTTAGCAGGTTATTAAAGTACCTAAGACATGGAAAAAACCTGTCTCTATTGGTGGATAAATGGATAAAGAAGCTTTGATATATATATATATATACACACACACACACACACACACACACACACACACACACACACACAATGGAACGTTATTCAGCCATAAAAAAAAGAAGAAACAAAGAAATCCTACCAATTGCAACGACATGGTTGGATCTTGAAGGCGATATAAATTTTCAATTATAAGATACATAAGTACTAGGGATGTAATGTGTAACATGATGACTATACCCAACACTGTTGTATGATATGTAGAAAAGTTGTTAAGACAGTAAATCCTATGAGTTCTCATAACAAAGAGAAATATTTGTCCATTTTTCTTTATTTTCTTTTTATTATATCTATACAAGATGGATGTTAGCTGGATCTGTTTTGGTAATCATGTCCAATATATGTAAATCAAATGATCATGCTATAGCCTTAAACTTAAACGGTGATGTTAGTTAAGTATCTCTCAATAAAACTGGAAAAGAAAAGTTGAAATGCAAGGCATATAATATAGTCTTATTTTATAAATATATATGTTTGTAAATGCATAACATTATCAATTATCTCATTTCATAAATCTGCTCATAAAATATATAGCACATGAGGGGTGCCTGGGTGGCACCATCAGTTAAGCATCCAACTCTTGGTTTGAGATCAGATCATGATCTCAAGGATGTGAGATTGAGCCCCACATGGGGCTCCATGCTCAGTGTGAAGTCTGCTTGAGATCCTCTCTCTCTCTCCCTCTGCCCCTCTGACCTGTGCTCTCTGTCTCTCTCTAAAATAAATAAATAAATAAATAAATAAATAAATTAATTAATTAATAAACAAATCTTTAAAAATACATAACACATGATATATAATTTTATTTTGCAAATATATATGTATTCTAAATATATACATAAAATTTCTGAAATATAAATTGAAACTTCCTGTTTTCCTTCTTAGACTTTTCCCGTTTTAAAATCACTTCTATTTTTATCATCTCAAAGGAATGATATGAGAATGTACAAAGAAACAAAGGAATTTTCTGGATTTAGTTTCCAAAATAAAGTCTCATAGGCTCTTTTATTTAGTCAAAAGATTTGAGGTTTTAGGAGGGCAAAATTTAATTTTTTTTCTCATCTCTCAAAGCTAGTAAAGGTTTCCCCAGGTTTGGAGAAGGGAAAACTAACCACAAATTGTTGAGAATGTAGATATCAATGAATATCGCTTAGAGCTCTTGCACTTTGCATTCTTTTTCCAGCTCCATGGAGAGTGTCTAGGCACAGAGATTTTAATAACCCAAAGCAGTAGAGAGAATTTGAATCATTGCATTTCCCTCATTCTAGTTTAGTGTCTAGTTTAGACACCAAACCTAGAATGGTATAAGTTGATCAATGCTTAATACAAGGACAGGTGATGGGTGACTCAACACATGCAACATGGATATGCGACAATAAGAAACTGGTGCAACCCACACACATGCCTTGGTGCCATGCAAGCCCTCCAATTGAAATTTGACTCCAAGGTAAAGGAGGTTGGGCTACATTAAGTCTCAGCTACTCCAGGAGAAAAGGATTTTACATTTATGATAAGTCCTCTTCTAATGTCTTCACCAGGTACTAAGACAGTGTAAGTAAAATTGTCTCCTCCATCTGACTTCTTTTGCTCATAGTGGGTAAACGATCACTTTTTCTCCACCCCTTTCTTAAATATTTTTAATAGGTAAAACTTTTGATGGTTTAATGAACAATGAATAGTGAAATTTATCCTGCCTACACAGATTCTAAATGTATTTGATATCTGTTTCTCAGGATTGTGCAATCTTGTCTGAGTATCTTTATTGGTGTTTAGATACATTACTTTTTTTTTTTAAGATTTATTTATTTATTTGAGGGAGAGAGAGAGAGAGAGCACACACACATGGGGGGGGACAGAAGGAGAAGGAGACAGAAAATCTCCAGCAGACTCTCTGCTGAGCGTGGAGCCCAACATGGAGCTCAATCCCATGACCCGGAGAACATGGCCTGAACCAAAATCAAGAGTCAGATGCTTAACCAACTGAGCCCTCCAGGCACCCCAAGATTCATTACTTTTAACACCACCTTTTCTCCAATCTTCCAGAAGATGTTAAAAAAAAACTGATTTCTCTTTTGATTTGTTCTCTGACCCACTGGTTGTTTTTGCTTTGAGAGTAGATCTTAAATGTTCACACAAAGACACAAACATACACACACACACAGATATATGTAAGGTGGTAGATGTGCTCATTAATAACAACAAAAATAACTGCTGAATGAGGCCCTCAAATTTTTAACATTCTTAATAGTCTCTTCTAAACTATTTAAGGGTCTATCACAGTCAATAGTTTGGTTTTACTTGAGAAAACTAAGAGCCAGTAACTGCGTCATTTAGAAATCTTTATCACTTTTCTTTTTCTGATATTTGTTTTGCAAGCTTTTGTAGTTATACTGTAGCCCAGGGACTAGAATTTTGTCTGTAGCTTCCACAGTTAAGTATATTCAGCAACTACCACCACCACCACCGCCAACAACAACAACAATAACAACATCTTTACTTTGTGTGATTACTTTAACAATGTACATTCTATTCCTTTTTTCTATCTCATTTAAAAATATTGGTCATGACTAGAGTGACCATAAATACCAGCTTTCACAGGAAAATTCTGGTTTATGTCTATTGACAAAGTGTAATTGCTAGTAGCATCTCATTTTTTCTCTTAGAAGTTTCTTATGTTATATAATAAACTATTATCCTAGTTAAGATCCACTAAATTGGTTTCGCAAGCCACTAATAGCTGTAACCCAACCATGTGATTGTCTATCTCCTGGATAAGAGCTCTGCTTCTCAGAAAATAACTCCAACTTCATCTTCCACCACAGACTGAATAGTGTTTCACTATTTTCTGAAAGTTTCATTCATTTATTGGTGACATGCACGAGTCTGTGCTATAGATATGTTTTTGATACCATGTGATTCTTGAAAACTTAGATACCAGGGTCATTAAATTATCAGGATGTACATAAATTTTCCTTAAGTTTTAAAGAAATTCAGTGCTTAAGAATAAAGTATTAAAAAATCACTTTACATATCCTACAATTGCTTTGTGTTATCTTTGGAATTGCTTTGAAATTAGTCTCCTTGATAAAATTATAGAATTTGCAATTTCACTCCTGAGGCAAATGCTCTAGGCTGGCTAAACAAATACCCAATGACAATACTTACAGCTTCTTCTCTTCATTTTCTCTCATTATTGGGCCAAACTTGGATCACCGTTTTGCAGAAGTCCTACAAGAAAAATGTGTCTTTTTTAAATCACTCACTCTTTACTAATTCACCTTCTTCATTTTACTCAATGTTCATAAGATTCATGCTATGGCTTTAGGAGATAGCTTTGTCAGTTATCTTTTAACACAGAGCACTGCTCTGCAGGGAGTATCCACAATTTCTAATACAAATCAAGCAGTGTCTACACCACAGGTAAAATTATCTATATATGTTTATATATGTTTTTCATATATTTTTTCATATATATATATATATATATAAATATATATATATAGTTTGTTTTCTCAAGAAGTATTTTGGAAATGTGAGAAGGACTGGAAGTTGCTGTGGTCACATATGTAGAGAAGTTCAATTAAAAATACAGATGCTTTCAATACCTGTAGCAAAAACCTGGAAAAACAGGGACAAAGAAGCAGAAGTGAGAGAAGCAGGATACATAAGAGATTACAGAAGATGGAAAGAAGTACAAAGTAATTTTTGCTTTTTTACATTTGGTTTTCTAAAGAGAGTCAATATATGATCTTTCTCATTATTAGTCTTCCAAAAAGAAGCAATGTATGCCAAAGTTAGTGCCCTATTATCCTAAAATAAAACATCAGAGGAGTTTTAAATTAAATGCAACTCTTTCCTAAAGTAGGGAACAAAATCACAGGGTAAGGCATTGTAAGGATATAGAGGACATAACTGGAGACTAAGGTTGGACAACAAACTTGTTACTGCTTGAAAAAGATGATCTCATGAATGGGTAGAGAATACATTTAGAAATTTTCAATGACACAAAATTCAGAAACATTCCTCACCAGTGCTTTTTTTGGGACACCTAGTAAATGTGTTGTATTGAATATTCACTGTTTGACTTCAAAATGTATTTTTCACCCATCCCCCTCACCTTTGAGTCTGGGAGGCTGACCAACATGGGCAACATTAGTGGCTTCCACAGATCTCTGACTTTGAGTTGATTTAGCCAATGGAATCTTGTCAGGAGACTGGAGAGCTGGAGAGTTTGGAGGTGTTAATCTCTCTTCCTCCGTGTAAGGTCACTGTAGGTCTGCTGCCTTCTCTATCAAAGACAACAAATCTTAACTAGGCAGGTCTCTCCAACAGCCATTATCCCTGGTACTCAATCAAACCCTCTCTCTTCTTGTCCCTTTAGGCCCAGAAGTGGTATGAGCTTCCTACCATCCTGACAATATATTAGAGATGCTATTTACATACTATGATTTGTTAATTATACAAGAATATTATTGTAAGGCCTTAGCGGATGGATTATAGTACCCACAGTAAAAGATGAAGACCATCTAACTCTAGGCATTTTCTTTTCTTTTTTCTTTCTTTTGGGGATGGAAGGGACTTCTGTTTAGGGTTGGAAACAATAGGTCAAGTAGAATACATTGTATTAAGAAATCACTCCAGGGCCCCATTTGGTTGAACTATTCAAAATAAGGGTCAATGGATAGCTTGATCTTCAGAACTGGGTATGTGATCAAGTTTGCTATTTAAATAAGCTACTTGAAGTGCTGATTATGAGGAAATGTATTAAATAAGAAATAAACTCCACTGATCAACACATTTGCGATTTATCTTTAGAGGAAATGTTGTATGTAAAAATTTGGGAGATACAGTAGTCCCTTCCTTATCTACAGTTTTGCTTTCTCTGGTTTCAGCTACGCATGGTCAACCACGGTCTGGAAGCAGATGATCCTTCTTCTGATATATCATCAAAAGGTCAGTAGTAGCCTAGTGCTATGTCATAGTGCCTAGTCATTCACCTCACTTCATCTCATCACATATGCATTTTATCATCTCCTATCATCATAAGAAGAGGGGTGAGCACAATACAATGAGATATTTGAGAGTGAGAAAGAGAGAGACCACACTCACATAATTTCTATTACAGTATATTGTTACAATTGCCCTATATTACTAGTTAACTGTTGTTAAACTTTTCCTATGCCTAATTTATAAATTAAACTGTATCATAGGTATGTACAGGAAAAAAGAGATTATAGGGTTTGGTACTATTCATGGTTTCAGGCATCCACTGGGGGTCTTGGAATGTATCCCCCATAGATAATGGGAGACTACTATATTTAGAATTTAACCATATGAGTAGAACTAAATAAACATGACTCAGTCCAAGAACATGGCTATATTACTGGTTCTTTGAATACAATGGAATGATAACAAGGGAAAGAATGTACAGTTTTGACACTCTGACTACTTAAGAATTAAGGAAGAACAGAGATGGCATTTAAGAGGTGCTTATGCAGAGCACAATGAAAAAGTGTTTGATTTGAAGATAAAATGAAAATCGTTGTGTGTGAAATTTGCAGCCAGAGAAAATAAACCTCCCACTTATTGAATTATATATTTCTGGCAGCACCAAGTGAAGTAAACTGGAATTAAACCAGTCTACTGATTTCTTTTTATTAACTTGGGTTACTAGTGATATTTGAAACAACTAATTTCTCTCTGAATTTTTTGGCACCACTGGACTAGTTAGACCTTACTCAGGGTGTAAGACTGTGAGAAAATATCTAATACTGTCACTGGGCAAGATATATGGGCAATTTGTGTAACAAGGCCAGGAAAGTTTTAGGAAGGAAAAACAAAATAAATTTGCTCTTGAAAGATTCCAACATACTAGAGATGGCAAAAGTCAAATGACAGGAAAGGTAAATAGGTCCCTAAATAATATTACTTCAAGAGAAGAGGGAGTTTAATTACTGAACAATGTATCTATGACTAACAATGTGTAATACAGCTGATTCTGGTCTGTCTCTCTCTCACATAGACCTCAAAACCTATAGATAGGCAAAGACTCTGGCACAGTGAAATGCTCTGAGGAGCAACGGGAAATCTGAGTGGGCTTAAAAGTAATATATTCTTAGAGGCCAAGCATGGGTTTCCTTTGAGCTTCTACATGGATTTGGGCTCGACATCATTCAGCTTGAAGAAGTGTTCACTGACTGCCAAGGACTAAACTGAAGTAGTGAATCCATATGGCTTCAACAGCCAGTCACAACATAAACTGAACATACTCCAGTTTATTCCATGACTACCTTCAGAAGTGAACTGAACCACCGATCCTTCAGTTTGAGAGACCTATTATTTCTTAGCCATTTTGCAGGGAGTTAACAGTCTTAAGAGATACCAGACTTCATGCTAATAAGATAAATGAGAGATACAGTGTATCACTAAATTTTTAATCATATTTTGTGGAAAAATGTATACCACTTTCCTGAAAAAAGTCAAAAGCTGGAATTTAGAGTTTTACAGTCAAGTGTCTAGATTGAAAAAGGGAGAAGGTTAAAGGGAAGGGCATGATGCAGGAACATATTGAGAGATGAAGCCTGTATAGACAAAAATTGTCAATTTTAATTTTAGGGGCAGGAATGATTAGTAAACTATTAACATCAGTATGTCTAATTTTCAGATTAAAGCTTTATGTGGCAATACCTATCTTTCTAATTTTGAGGTCTTCAAGCTAGCCTTGCTTTAAGCCATATTTTGAAGAAAGAGGGGACCAAAGTAATGTCCAACAGGCTGTCATGATACAGAAAAGACACGGGATATATCTGAGATAAAAAAAGAATCTCAACATGGACTTTGAGACAAATATCCTTAAGAGAAATACTGTTTTGTGTCCACTTTCCAAAGTTTCCCCTGGAGATATTAGGAGGGATATTGTGCTTTCCACCATAGGAGGAATAATGGCCACACCAATTTTAACTAAAGGATGACTTTAGGTAGCTGGAAGGGTTTGAGGTTATTGGGGAGAAAGACATATCAGCTATATTTTTATGACCCACCTTAGAAATATTTTTTATTGCTATTATTAAAAATTTTTTAAATGGTAAGAGAAAAATCAAATTTCACGAGTTGAGTACCTAGGTGGAAATTGCAGAATGTAAGTTTTTTTTACTACTATCTAAGGAGACTCTATGTAGATGGCTGATAAGGGCTTAAGAAAGTGAAGTTTAAATATAAGTGGGTTTGAGTCAATTAAATTAAACATTCACATAAAAGAAAATTTAAATGATTAATTTGTAAGTCATCCATTCTTTTAAATAGGCACTGCTAACTTATGTTTTCAATATATATTGCATATAGAGATGAATATGGACTGGATCCCATTAAGCAACTCACTGTACAGAATAAAAAATAGGTACATAAACAAATAATTACAATAAAAAGTTCTAAGTCTTGCAGTAATGATGCACATGTAGGACTTGGAAGTACAAAGGGAAGAGCAACTCATGTTGCATTGAGCTGCCAATGAACCATTCACATTACAGCTTTGAAGGAGAAATGGGAATTCTTTTTTTTTTTAAGATTTTATTTACTTATTTTAACAGAGAGAGAGACAGCCAGCAAGAGAGGGAACACAAGCAGGGGGAGTGGGAGAGGAAGAAGCAGGCTCCCATTGGAAAAGCCCAACGTGGGGCTCGATCCTAGAACTCCAGAATCACGCCCTGAGCCGAAGGCAGATGCTTAATGACTGAGCCACCCAGGCACCCCGAATGGGAATTCTTAAGAAAGTAGAGAGGAAGACCTTTGATTCAGGGGGAATAATGGGTGCCAAGAGTAAAGAAGCCTATAGAACCATGATACTTCAAGGAAGTAGAAAACAATTTAGTATCAATAGGAACTGGTGGTAAAAGGTGATGTTGGAAATAGGCTGAAACCAGTTTATGTAGGTGTTCAGGGATCAGGCAAGGAAGTTTGGGTCTTACTCTTGGACCACTGAAGTTAAGTGTGAGAATGGAATAATGTTATAGAAATAAGCTTTACCCAAAAGTATGCTTAAACATTTTATTGATCAGCTAAGCCAAAAATATATAAATAGCCCTCAAAAATTCAGTGGATTAAGGGACAGAATTTTATTTCTGGCTCATATAACACGCTGAGGTAGGAGTTTAAGTCAGCAGGATAGTCTCCTTCAAACTACCATGTACAGACTTCGGCTCTATCTTGGGGCTCTGCCATCTTCTGAGACCTTGTTCTCATCTGCATCCAGCTGGTGCAAGCAGAAAGAGAATATGAAAAGTCACACATACTCTCCTAAAATGTCCAGTCAGGAACTGACACAGATCACTTCCACTGAGTTGAATATAGTCTGGATGTCACACCGATTACAAAGTAGACTAGAGAATGCATTCTTTATGTGTGCCCAGAAGAAGAAGTAATGGGGCACAGCTCAGATCCAAATGTCTTAAGGACACTTGAAAAAAAGATCTATCACTTCCTATTCAATATATGGCATGATTAATGTGCTAATTGTTGAAAATTAAACATGGAATGTTAAAGATATATATGTGAATTTGGTAGCAATAAACTGGAAAAAGCTTGATAGCTCTAACCTTGCTGTACTTAGAAAAAGGAGGATTTTCAGTCAAGTATTTGCTTAAAGTGCAGTATATAGATCTTTTAAAACATTTCTCCAAAGGACCCTTTCATCTAGTGACCTCTGAAGAGGCTCTTGGGGCCAAGCACTAACTTAAAACAAGGAGGGCACACTTACAGACTGGTGATGATTCAAGATAGACAAAGATAAGATAGCATATGATTTCATAAGCAGTGAATAGAACAAGTATACCTTATTTGTGAAAATCAGTATTTTTAGTTGAACTTGAACACTTTGGCTAAAAAAGGAAACATCCGATATTCCAGAGAGAGTATGTGAAATGATGAGAAGAGTTTAAAAAGGATAAAGAGTAATCTTTTTTTTTTAAAGAAGAGTAATCTTTTGAAAGAATTTCAAAATAATGTGGATGGCAGGGGATACAAAATTCTCCTGACCTGAATAGACACAGAGAAGAAAGGAGTTTCCTTATGGAGTCTCCTCACCATGGAAAATATTCATGAAACAACTTAGATACATCAGATATGGGGGCAGACTTGACACCAGTGACCTAAACTAAACCATCTCCCCTTCCCCTTGTCATCTTCAGTCACCACAGTCACGATGTTACCCGCTATCTGTGGTTAGCATCTGTAGCAACCTTCCCTGAGGTATTGGTAGTTTGGGAATATGTATAGATCCTATATTATATACTTTTTAATCTTAAAATTAAAGTATTTTTTAATTGAAATATTTTAAAAGACAATTTTATGTAGTAAAAGCTAACATTGTTTAAATGTTTCTCCATTTTCTCTCACCTGTCTTACTTGTACCTTGGCTCACTTTACTACAATAATTCTGTATATTGTTGCCAGAGTAAATATACTAAAATATAATTCTGATCATTTCACTCCCCAGAATAAAACTTTTTAGTGGCTCTGTGTTGCCTACAGGCTATATTCCCTTGCATGTCATGGTTTCTCCTTCATTATCCAAATCTGGCCTACCTTTTCAGTTTTACCTGTTATCAATTTCTCATTGTCATATTATGCTCCAATTATGCTGAAATATTTTCTCAAACAGATCAGATCCTTTTCCACTTCTATAAGATTAGGCATTCCTTTGAATAATCTACCTAATTCTTATCTACATTAAAATTTACTCTAATATTCATTTCAAATACTCCATGTTTAGGAACTGTCACTATTCTATTTTAGGAGCTGTCACAGTCTGAGTGAAGTGCCCATGATACTCCTAGGCTACCAAAGCATATCATTTTCATTGACCTCTTTAGATGCTGTTAGAAGCACTGGTTTGCCTATCAATTTTCACATTAAGGTCTTTGGAATTGAGGCCCACATCTGTTTTCTTCCTCCTTTTTTGTAATCTGAGTTTCTGATACAGCAAATGATACCTAGTACGGTACTTGGTAAGTATTTGTTGAATGATTCACGCACGGTGTGGTAGCCATAGGGATCTGCCTTTGTGAAAGTAACTGCTACACAGCTGTAAGCAAATAGCCTCCAGCTAACACGTCCTTCAGAGCTTGCCTTCATCACAGAGAGGTACCTCACCCAAGGGCATATCTTTCTGAGTGTGGCCTTTATGCAAAGAGTAATAGAGCTGTTGATATAAAGGTCTGACCATTTGGTCTAATGCAAGATACCTGATGGACCGTGTATATTCCATGGGGTTTCATACCAATGAATCAACCAATCCATAAATTGGTACTGACTGAGGCCCAACAGTTGGAAAAACCCATACCCTCAGTATTTGTCTCTTCTGTCAGAACAAATATTTGGCCCCTCCAAGATCAAAGGACTACAACACATAATTTTCCATCAAGTGGCCAGCTGGTGTCTTTGAGCAATAGTGTCATACTGGAAACTAAGCATTAGTTTCTATCGCTGACAGAGTGAGCATGCAATATCAGAATTATATAAGTGACCCTTAGTAAGTGGGAGCTCATGTTGTTTGTCTCACAAATAGTTTCTACTTATCCCAAGATGACCACTCTGTTTATATACCCAACATGCCAATACCACTGTGGTTGATGACTGAGGTTGCTTGACAGCAACTAGCCAAGTCCTATTTGTTACATGCTTTTTTTTTTTTTTCCTCCTGTGGTACATGTTTTATGATGTGCATCCACACAAAGTTCTTCACACTTTGTGCTCAGTCGCTGATGTCTGCCATATGTACATGCTGTGGACCCATTCCAAACATTCTTTTCCCAGGGTCCTGACCAGCCAGCCTTTTGCCACTGCCCATGAGACCATATACATTCTAACTTTAAGCCACTTTTCTTTTTTACACCAGAATGGATGGCCAGATTGACAATATGAAACTGTCCGTTTGGGGAATTTTCCTTTGTCATTAATTATCAAATCTGCTCCTGAAGAAAGCTACAGTGGACATGCCACTCATACTCGGCACATCCATAAAGAAAGCTTTAGCTTTCACTTCCTCCATCACTGTTCACACAATATCTCTTATAGACCAAAGGTGTGACCTGAGAGAGAAGCACTGCTGAACAGCATAGGTGATATGCAGATCTGGGCTATTTGCTCATGCAGCTTGCTCGTGACCTGTGGTTCTAATTACATCTGATCGTAGAGGAACAAGTTTAATATGATGGGTTGCTGATGGGCAGATCTGAAAATCTTAAGACATCTGACAGAACCCAGATCATGGGGATTGTTCAATCTCATGGTCCCTTGCTATCCCTTCGCCAGACGCATGCCAGAAACTTTTTCCTCAAATGGCTTACAATTCATGTTTCGATGTCATGGCCTTACTCCAGAACCCCAGAGGCCCTTATTGTGATTCTCCCAGTAGCACAAGCACATTTCATTTTATCCCACTGCCACTGCTACTTCTCATACCATAAGGTCTGCCAGAACATATGACAGAGCTACTGGCACTACAGGCTGGATCAACTGCAGAGCCCTCTCCATTCTGGGCACCACCCAAAGCTAAGAGAATTTTGTGTCACACAGTAACACGGGCCTCGACAGAATTCCCAGATGTGGAGTGTACTCTTCTAGAACCTGAAGATGTCTACCTGGTGATACATTTCCTTCATCATGGTTGAAGGTACAAGCTGCAATGATTTGTCTTTCACTTTGGAACATATGTTCTGGCATGCCGGTGATCACTAAATCCCTAAAAATTTTACTGAAATGGAAAACCCCTAAATCTTTGTAGGATCCATCTCCATCTGTTGAAGTGCATGTGTTTGACCAATACCTCCAGTGAACCAGCCACTCTGTGCTCATATGGCCCAATTTGGTTTTTGAATTAAATGGAACCACTACTCCTATATATTTTAGATTCTTAAGAATGGTACTAATTTTTCTTATCGCCGGAGATGTGATATTATTTTTTGAATTATATTCTTGGCTGGGATAGGGGTTAGTTTTAATGGTCGCCATCTGGCCTTCTACATAATAGCTGTTACCCTGCAGGCCCACGACCCAGTGTGTTGCTTGCACAAACTATAATGCATGCCAACTACAATTATACATTTGGGGAACAAAAAAATTAAAATTTGTTAGATTTCTGGATTCACTGGAACTGAAATAATCCAGATCTTAACCAGGACTCCATTTTCTTACCTGCCTCTCACATGCTGTCACTCTCTTGGCAGAGCAGACGGGGTAAGGAGAGGGGCCTAATGATGCATCAAATTAATGGGTACTAATGTAATATTTTATGTAACATCCTTCGATATGTTTGGTTGTTTCCCATTCACCAGTGTGCATTTATCTAAGTGGATGACTATAAGAAACTTTGGAGAAACACATAGAATTATTATCAAAGTATTTTCTGTGGTGTTGCAGGGTTCTTTCTCCAAAAGGCCCAGCTGAATATTCAGGCAATGCGGTCTGTGTCTGAAAACTGGCAAGAGTTTGTGAACTTTTTTTCCCCTGGGGGTGGGGGTTAACTCCCCTCAGCTACCCTGTCATCCAGTCTTTATTCTTTTTCTGATTGTACAAGCTGAGTAGTATCTTTGTTGGTTACCCATTTATTTTTCCCATAGGAGCACTAAGTTATGCTAACCACCTCCACAATTCTCTGTAGGTCAATCCTCCCCAACTGCACTTTAAACCTGTTACTCAGGGCGCCTGGGTGGCTCAGTCGTTAAGCGTCTGCCTTTGGCTAGGTCATGATCCCAGAGTCTTGGGATCGCGCCCCGCATTGCACCCCACACTGAGCCCTGCATCGGGCTCCCTGTTCAGCCAGTAGCCTGCTTCTCCCTCTCCCACTCCCCCAGCTTGTGTTTCTCTCTTGCTGTTTCTGTCAAATAAATAAATAAAATCTTTTTAAAAAATAAAAAATAAATAAATCTGTTACTCATGAAATTTTATTGTTCTTGTATTCTGGCAGCCAAGCACTGTACCTTGCCTTTATTGTTTTGAGATCCTACTGTGACCATTCTTTTTTTTTTTTTTAAAGATTTTATTTATTTATTTGACAGAAAAAGAGACAGCCAGCGAGAGAGGGAACACAAGCAGGGGGAGTGGGAAAGGAAAAAACAGGCTCCCAGTAGGGCAGGGAGCCCGATGCGGGGCTCGATCCCAGGACCCTGGGATCAGGCCCTGAGCCGAAGGCAGACCCTTAATGACTGAGCCACCCAGGCGCCCCCCTACTGTGACCATTCTTATCAGCTAGTCTAGTTCTATAATGACCTTTTGCACTGAGGAAGGATAGTGACCACTGACTTTTGGGTTATGCCAGTGCCCCTCTCACCAGCACAGTCCTTAAAGTCTCAGTAAATGGTGCATCATGAGCCATCTCATGGGACATAATTTTGTAGTGTGTCTTCCATTGAGCCTTTTAATCCTTTCAAAGCCATTAGGCATGGAAGTTCTGGCATTTTAAATCCACATAGAATGGGCCAGCCCTTTGTCCATGCTTCTCAGAGCTTTCTTGGGATCCTTGCCAGGTTGTCACATCCTATAACTTGAAATAGTGCTTCCAAATCAATAATCTCTCCCTTATTCCAATTTAATGTATTATCTCCCTTGATCAAGAATCTCAGATAACAGCCTCTATGTGCTCCTTCATTTTCTGTAGTTACATGCAGGCAGGACTTGCAGCTCCATTGGCGTATAGCCCTATACCTCCTTTATCACGCCCAACACTTGCCCAACTGGGCTATGATACAATGTAATCTTAGTTACAGGTCCAGTAGTCAGAAGCAGAGGTGATGAATATCTTAAGGCAACACATGCCTTGTATGGGAGAGTCCTCTCTGTTTTCTTCAGTCATGTTTGAGTGCTAGCTCTTAATAAGCGGGCTCAAAGTGAACAGAAAAATCACGTGTTTCAACATGCTGTGAGGAATTCTCACAGATATCTTCTTCTTTGTCTTTTTTTTCCCTTCTTTTTTTGGTATGTTTAATTTTTTATTTCTGTTCTTTGAATGAACATGGATATTAACACTTCTTTTGCTTTTTTATCCAGACAGAACAAGTCATTTTATATGAATTCATTCCTATCAATCTGATTTTTGCCATGGGCCTTTCCAAATAGTAGCCTCCTTCCCTAGTCATAGGGAAGCCAGATGAATAATAAACACCATCCCAGGGGGACAATGGATGTACCAGAATGGTGCCCTAGGCCCCTGTACCACCTACTGGATGACTCATGTCGCTGACTCTCTGGGACAGTTGTTTGGGGGAAAGAAACATAATTAGAGTTATCTACATAAATGCCTCAGCCCCACACCAATGTACACGGATCAAATATCAAAAATAAAGCAAGCAGAATTGTTTTTCTTTGTCTTCTCTCACCCTTTCCAGATTGCCTGTGATGTTCCAAAGACAATCAGGATGTTTTGGCCTAGAGCTCTACATCCTATGTCTTACTCTGTCTCCTTGCTCATCTCAGATCTGCTATGATCACAACTGTGGATAAAACAAGTGTTAACACATCACCTGCAATGATTAAAGATACTTGGGCAGGAGGTAAATCCTTAGGGTTAGGTGGAAAACTTTTGGATCAGAATAAGAAATAAATCAGAACAAAAAGTCATGTGTGTAACCTGAGAATCCAAACTCAAAATAGTAACCCTACAAATAAGTCATGATGTCTACTTAATAAATTCCAGGGTCCTTATTTGTTTTAACTGGGGCCTTAATGATTGCTTAACAGACAATGCCTTGGCTGAGTGTCCACCATTCTTGGGAGTTTGCCCTTTCTGACTATTAAGTCTCTGTTCTATAGAGTCTTCACCTCTCTCTGCCTTTCAGCAACAAAAGATAAAAGCCTCTTTGTAGTCTGCCAGGGGGGTCTTTTGGCTTTCAGAATTAACTTTCAATTGTCTATTATTGGCTAACAGCTTGTTGTTACATTTTGGTGTTTATCAGTGGTGTTTAGCCATCCAATTCCATTTTCCTTATAGTTATTATTTCCCTGGACTCCAAAACACCAGATAAGTGGCACCAACTAGGGCAGGCCCTCCTCTTTATTTGCTATCACAATTTACCACTGATAAGGACTTGAAGAATTGGAACTTACGCCAGGGCTTTCTGAAGTCCTGTTACTAATCACAGGGTCCTTATTTCCAACCGAGTAACAAATGCTACACCTCAAAACCCTATCTAATAGCCTGCTTCCTCATAGTACTCCTGGTAACAGCTGTTGCAGTTGTGTTGTCCCTAGGGAAAGAATAAGATGGAATTTGGTATGCAGACTATTAATTAGGGATCACCATCTGATTAAGGAGGAGACCAAATGAATACTGAGTATACTGAAAAGTCCTTTAGCACTGTTGGCCCAACAAGCTTTCAGCCATCACCATGGAGGAATATTTATACTGTACCAGACAAGGGGAACCAATTTATACCAAAGAAGATATGAGAGTGAGTCAAGTTACCTGGAATCAATTGGTTGTATCAAATACTATACCACCCATTTTTTGTTAGCCCGATAGAGCATTGGTATAGTCTCCTCAATATGGAATTGAAATATCAACTTGAAAATATGGAAGGATCTTATGATCTTATGGAAGGATCAGTCACCATCCTTAGGATGCAGTGTATATACTGAATCAAAACCTTTATATGCTGCCGTGTCCCCAGTACGAAAAATACTTGGATCCCTACAATTCTGTTTCTGCCATGCTCAAGGCCTAGGTCCCCACATTTGCATACTTTCATCAGAGGATTCAACAAGACTCATAGGGCACCCTGAAGAACCATTATATTCCAGAGCTCCTTGAAGAGTTATCCTGCAACACAGTTGCAAGTTAGAGATGTTGATTTCTAATAAATATCTTGCATGCCAAAGTCCACCCATTCTCTGCTGCTGGAAAAATCAACAGGCCACAATTGTGTTAAAACATAATTGCTGTACCATATATGACATATATTACCAAAGCTTTCTTAAGAGATATATTCTATGGCATATCACAGTTCATATCTTCTTTAACTTTTACAATCACTCCCTGTTTGGAGCTTTCATGGCCTGATAAGAAGCAGGGCAAATGGCAGTTTAACGCATTTAAAAAGAACAGTGACACAAATATGTCACATTTGTAAAGACAATACATAATTAGTTTCTACTCACTTGTCATGACTATCCCTGAAAAGTCAGAATCTCATATATGCTATTCATGTATTATTTACTATTTCATACCATAGTAGCATTCGAGGAGAACAGAAAATGATGAGACATAATTTTGTCAAAATCTCTCCATGAGAAGTGGAGGAAGAGGAGAAAGAGGGGAAGGAGGAGGAGAGAAAGAGAAAACCTAATATAAAAATGCAAATATATTTGGATTAAAAATCAAACATCCATACTTTATGTGTATTGTCTATTATTGGTATTTACTACCCTGGGCACTTCTGTGGACGATAACTGGGGAAGAACCTTGAAATTGCTGGAGAAAATTAACATTTCTTAAGTTCCACATTTAGCCTAACATTAATCATTCACTTATCTTAGCATTTGTCATTTGCTGTTTATCAAAAATCTGAACAATGCAAATCTAGCACCTACTCTAATATAATGTTTGGTTTCTGTTTGTTTATTTTTGTTTTTTAAAAGATTTTTATTTATTTATTTGAGAGAGAGAGAGAGAGTGAGAGAGCACAAGCAGGGGGAGGGGCAGAGAGAAAGGGAGAAGTAGGCTCCTTCCCTGAGCAGGGAGCCCAATGTAGGGCTTGATCCCAGGACTCTGGGGTAATGACCTGAGCTGAGGGCAGACACTTAACCGACTAAGCCACCCGGGGGCCCCAATGTTTCTTTTCTTTTCTTTTTTCTTTCTTCCTTTTTTTTTTTTTTTTTTTTTGAGAATTTTTATTTATTTGACAGAGAGAGAGCACACGTGCAAAAGCAGGGGGAGCAGCAGGCAGTTTTTTTTTGTTTTTTTTTTTGTTTTTTTTTTTTAATGGTTTTTTATTATATTATGTTAGTCACCATACAGTACATCCCCGGTTTCCGACGTAAGGCTCCATGATTCATTAGTTGTGTATAACACCCAGTGCACCATGCAATACGTGCCCTCCTTACTACCCATCACCAGCCTATCCCATTCCCCCACCCCCCTCCCCTGAGGTCTTCAGTTTGTTTCTCATAGTCCATAGTCTCTCATGTTTCATTCCCCCTTCTGTTTTGTTTTTTTTAACGATCATTTCAACAACAAACTCTATCATATAGATGAGAAAATATAGCTTAGAATATGAGTATTTATAACCACTAGACATGGACTAAAAGTATGAGATTTTCCTAAGGTGTCTTTCTGTGAAGATATAGACTCTTCTGTAAAACGTGTACTAAGCAGCAAAACAGCAAAAAACGCAAAGAGGCAGCAGTCTTTTTAAACCCCCCTCCCCCACTGCAGTGGCGGCATTGTCTTAATAGCAGGAGTGTAACAAAAACAACAATTGCTACAATTACCATTTGAAGGGTGGTCCCACGTGCCCTTTGAATATAATTTATTTTCAATTAATTATGTATAATTAGGTCCTTAAAAGGATATAGAAATGAGGCTCAGAGATTTTAAGTAACTTGCCCAAATTCACAAAACCAGACGGTGGAAGAGCTAACTCCTATGGTTGTGGCTCTCCTACATCGTGCCCGGAAGGAGTTCCCCAAAGTCGGAAGAGTGGAGTACAAGGCAGAAGTCACCTGCTGAACAGGTAATAAGGAGCCTGAAGAAGTCTACTTCCACATCATATATACTGCTGCCTCTATGTTGATAGCTATACCTACTTAGAGATACAGAAATAAATGTCATTTGTTCAGTGGCAGAGCGTTTGACTGCAGAAATTAATGTCCTCTCAGAGAGACATTTTATTTCAGGCAATTTGTAGAAAGTATTTTCAGAGAAAAAATACTGTTAAAAAGAATGGTGCCTTCTAACATCATGGCGCATACTTGGATTTTCTTAGAGTAGAAAGAGGAAAAGTTAGGAAATAGAAATTCCCACTTGAAGGAGACTGATCTTGGATCAACTAGCAAGTTTGAGAGAGTGTTGGACAGTAAGTATAACGACCATAATAACAAATAGGAGCGTTTGGCACTGTGGGAGCTGGAAACACACTGCACTGCAAAGGTCAAGCCGACCCGTTAATGAGCTATTCTTTGGCCATTTCACCAATACACTCATGTAGGAAAACTGCTTATAAGCACAAGAGCCATACATAGTTACATCCTGGAAAATGTCATAATTTGTGCTGTGTGTATTTTTACCCTATAAACAGATTTATAAAGGAGGATGTGGATTTCCCCTTTTCTTTTCTAGACCTTGTGTTTATCTGTGAAATCTTGGGTTACAAGAATCTGTTTTGTGATAAGTGTTGAGTAACTAAAAAAAACCTGTAAGAAACCAAAACTTATAATAGGATTTATATTAAACATTCAAGGATTTATATTAAACATACGAGATAAATCTTTCAGCAAAATAGTGTCTAAATATCCCTTTGTTATTGTGGTTGGTTTGAAAGTGACTAAGCTAATGATAATAATAATAGATGATATTTTATTAGTTATAAAATGCCTTATTTATTTTTAAGATCTTAAAATTACTTTATACAGTTATATGGTATTACCTTATGTTTAAAGATGAGGAAATACATTCAAAAAGGTTAAGTGATTTTTCTCACAGGACATACATGACAAATGGCAGGCCCTATGGTTCCAGTTCTCATGTAATCTATTGCATACAGCCATTTTCTCTTTGAGGGAAAATAATAATTAGGAAAAAATACACCTTTTCATCATGGCACAATAATCCAGAAAGGACAAATGCTATCATAGTAATTTAAGATTAATTTTTGAGTGAAAGGGAGCTATTTTAAATAACAAAAAAAAATCCTCATTTCGTGGTAGTAAAACTACTTTGGAGGCAGCTGGTGTAAGTGAAGAGCTGCATGGTAAATGTATTCAGCCCTGAAATAGCCTGTGATACTGTTCAACTAACTTGTAATGTGTCTTGCAGCTCAGGCTGCTCTTTGGAAACCACTGAGGGTGCAATCCTGCTGCCCTTGCATTTCCTTTATGTTCACATAACTCACATTAACATTGCTCAAAGTTCAGGGTACCAGGAACTAAGGGCAATTTTTCTCTGCTTCCTCAATTCTCAATAGCTTTGCAGTCATAGACATTTAACAGCACTCTCTCAATAAGAAGTGGTATTTTGCACAGAAATAAGAAAGCTGCAGGGAAGCCCTGCTTACTGCAGGGAATCGCTGTGTGCTGAGCCACGTGACACATGGCTCTGGTAGGGCACCAGCTGCTTGGAACCACCTCAGGGCTATAGGCTGTGGGAAGAGAACTCCCATTGGCTGTGTGTACACTTGCTTGGCTGGATGACAGCAGTGCCTTCCAGCCCAGCAATTTCTGCTCCAGTATTCACCAGATGCAATTAGCAGAGTCAGAAGGAAGTAACTTAAAATTTGCCAAAATAGGTCAGTAACCTCATTGTTTGCCCATTAGTAATCACAGATATATCTTTAGAGTAATAAAAACCTATAAAAATTATACAGAAGCATCACTTGACTCTAAAGTTTTGCCATAGCTACTCACTTGTAAATGTCATTATATAAAATAAGTCTCATAAAAAAAGAGGAGTTATTTCCAATTAAGATCTGTTTCTACATACAGCTTACTATAGTCATAAGTTCCCTTGGCAAACTAATAATTGGAGAAGCCCAGGATACTAATATAAACTACAGTTTGTAGGTTAAGATATGCATGCGCCTTTCTTATTTCATGAACTTGCACTTTTCCCTAATATTTTTCCTATGAATAAGGATCCATCAATTGATTTTCATAGATAAACTAAATCATATATTAAATATACTCAGTGTTGATATTTAAAAGGATGCAAAACATCACCCCTTAAAGAATGTAAACAAAACTTCACCCCTAAAGCAAAATGTTACTCCTTAATTTATTTTTCTGATGAATGTGCTGCCTTTGAGATTTGAACTAATACTTGAATTCAACATATTTATCTTTTCCGAATTTTCAGCATGCAGATGCCAAAATCTTGCTGTTTTTAAAAATCTGTTTTTAAAGCAGAAGCAGTTGAGCTGTTTTCAAATCTTCTCAACATACAAATTAAGAGATGAACAAGAGGCTAGAGTAAAAGAGACAAATGGAAAGAGTACAGGTGTGCTTTTCATCACTTCTACAGAAAAATTGCAATTTTTCTTCACTGATCCTTCCTTTGTTTTATTTTTTTTTTTTAAGCAGTGCAACATATGTTATAGCTAATCATATATAAGCCACTGGGAGAATAAATGCTGTCACTATAATTAATGGCTTAACTCACTCTGAGTATTTTCAGTATTAATAACCAAAATGGGACTTTTGTGTTAGTGTGAACAGGAACATATGTTGCTTGTTGCATTTTGTCTGTAAGAAATGAAAATGGTGAGCTTACTCATTCTTCCTGGGTTTCGGTCAGTGTCTTGATTAGGAGCAAGCTAGAGTAGTATAGACAGTACCCTGTGTTCTAGTATGGATTGATACCAGGTGCTGCTATTCTGTTACCCTCAAACCCTAACTTTTGCCTCTTTCTTTTTTTTTTTAAGATTTTATTTATTTATTTGTTTATTTGAGAGAGAGAGAGAGTGAGAGCACGTGCACACACACACACAAGCATGCAAGCAGGGGGAGGAGCAAAGGGAGAGGGGAGGCAGAATCCTCAAGCAGACTCCCTGCTGAGCTACCTGATGCTGAGATCATGACCTGAGCCGAAATCAAGAGTTGGACACTTAAGTAAACAAGCCACCCAGGCGCCTCTGCCTCTATTCTTAACATGGTTTCAGGATAATATACGAGGTTTCAGATATAGTGAGTAGTGCTTTTGATCAAGGAAACAAGCAAGCAAACGAAACTTGAAAAACCATCAAAGCAACCTTTGCCTATGTTTCTAGATTTGTATCAAGAGCCCTCTTCAAAAGAATTCGACATCAAATTATAATGTTCTTCCCTGGTAGTAAAGGGATTTCTTACTATTTGAATATGCTTTCTGTTTACAGGTTTTAAAGCATGATCATCTAACAGTATAAAAAATATTTGTACTCTTCCACCTATATGCAGATAATGGTTTATCCACTGTGGTCTTTTTTTTTTCTTTTTGGTCCATATTGATTATTTGTTTAGATTTTTTTGGTTGTTTTTCTATATTAAAATAGGGCCCTCATATTTTAAATTAGCCTCATGGCTATATGGATATTTTTATGACCACATTAATTACCAGGATTAGAAGAGGCACATGCAAAACCTACTGTGTTCTATCAGCCATTTCAGTCATCTATAGAATACAAATTAGTTTATGAAAAGAATAAGTATATTCAATCAAGGATATCTACCTATTTATTCTTATTTTGAGGCAGACCATTATGGTTTTTTTTTAAGTTAGTAATATACTTTTAAATGTAAACCAGTACCAAACATTTACCTAAATATTTTCAGTTAAAAATATATGTATTTTCAGTATCTTTACCCTAACACTGGCAGCATATCGACTCTGAGGCCACTTAATATACAGATAATCTTGATATTTTTTTCAAAACTGAGATCAGAATTAGATAGTTGTATATTTATAAGCAAAGCCAGCTTTATCTTTTTAACCCTATCTTACCGAAACTAAAACATTATAAAGTCATATGGGAGAAAACTGATTATCTGTTTATTAAACTTTTATCTGAATATGTGGTAAAAGTATGTTTTCAAGTCAAATTACCATGAAGAAATTAATTTAGCTATAAGACTATTATTATTAATCCTTATTATATTATTAATCCTTATTAATCCCATTAATCCTTATTAGTCATCAATCACTAATCATCAAGATCATTACTAAACAATAGGAAGAAAGAGACTAAGATAGTGATACATAGACTTCTGCTTGTGTATGGGCATCAGTATTTGATTTATGACAATAAATAGTTCATGTACACAGACACTGTGTGACTACTGTATCCAAGGCCTTTGCTTCACGTACATTTGCTACTTTACTCAAACTATTCCTTAAAGGTATTTATTTAATAATGCCTATTTAGAGATAGTTGATAAAGAAAATGACTTTCTCAAGGCCATGCATCTAAACTGTATTTGCTGAATTGTTATCCTCATCTGAGTCCCTACTAACTTTGTAATCTTTCACACTCTTTTCATCCCATTGTTTTAAAACTACTTTTAAACTTTATTTTAAAGAAAGAAGCAATATTTTTAAACATTTCAACAGTAAATGCAGGGTATAAGTCTGTCACTTCTGTGCATATATATGATTAGCCATAATACATATTGCACTGGTTAAGCATCATGTCACTCTTTTTATATCATTTTGGCAATAGTAGGTACATGTAATCTACAGTCAGTGAAATGGGGGAGGGTAGGAGAAAAGCTGTTTTGACTAATAGAAAACAATAGACACAGAAATGTGTGAACTACCTCACATCATTTAACCAACAAGGTAAAATTATTTCCACCTAAAAAGAAAAAGATAATTTCTAAAAATGCCCCTCAATGTAGAAATAGGCTCAGAAGAAAACAATATGCAATATTATAATTACTTTTACTATTGTTAATTAGGAAAGGGATATCAAAGGAAAAAATATGAAAGTAACAAATAAATAAATTACAAATAAACCAGTACCCTAGGAAGAAAAATTTTTAAAGAGAGTGATTGAGCTATCATAGCAATTAACCTAACAAACCTGAAGCAGTGAAGTGATCCATTTAGAATAATCACATATGAACCAGGATCTATATTCACTGCTGTTACGCATTAAGCGACTGAATCTAGTTGAGTCCTAGGAAAATAGTATTAAAACCAATAAACATATCCAATTTATAACATTATAAGTACCATCCTACAAGGCTGGATAGATTGTATGTATACACAGGCATAATAACATAATTGTGTTCATGTTGAATGTTACATGCAAAATATGCTCTAGTTAGTGAATCTAGTTATTCCAAATTAATACTTTATAGGTTTGATCTAAGAGTTTCCATTCAGTCACTGTTGCCAAGTGTAGGTATTAAAGCTATCACAACTGCTTTAAGAGTGAGAATGTTACTTGAAGTTACTCATTTAAGAATCTCTTGTAAAATGGCACCCAAAGTTGAAATATTGCTACTTAAAGAAAACTATAAACTCTCTTATATTTTAAAACTTTAAACTCTCATATTTTTATTTTACATAAAACATCATCTAGATTATTACTCTCTGCATTTTTTTTATACTTACGGAGATATAATTTTCATGTGAACATTTGAATTATTAGCTAATCCAGAAACACCATGCTTAATAATTTTGGCTTAAGTATATGATAAATGATACTGGATGAATAATTATAATTTCTGGAAATTGATTCTAAGAATTTAACATATACTCTAGAGTAGCATTTCATTCTTTTTTTAAAATAATATTTATTTTGTTATATTAGTCACCACACAGTACATCCCCAGTTTTTGATGTGATGTTCCATGATTCATTATTTGCATATAACACCCAAAGCACCATGCAATATGTGCCCTCCTTAATAACCATCATCGGCCTATCCCAATCCCGCACCCCCTTCCCCCCTGAAGCCCTCAGTTTGTTTCCCAGAGTCCACAGTCTCTAATGCTTCATTCCCCCTTCTGTTTGCCCCCCTTCATTCTTCCCTTCCTTCTCCTACCGATCTTCCTATTTCTTATGTTCCATATATGAGTGAAACCATATGACAATTGTCTTTCTCTGGTTGACTTATTTCACTTAGCATTATCTCCTCCAGTCCCATCCATGTTGCTGCAAATGTTGGGTAATCGTTCTTTCTGATGACTGAGTAATATTCCATTGTATATATGGACCACATCTTCTTTTTTTTTTTTTAACATTTTAAATTTTTTTTAAATGATTTTTTTATTATATTATGTTAGTCACCATACAGTACATCCCCGGTTTCCGATGTAAGGCTCAATGATTCATTAGTTGTGTATAACACCCAGTGCACCATGCAATACGTGCCCTCCTTACTACCCATCACCGGTCTATCCCATTCCCCCACCCCCCTCCCCTCTGAGGCCCTCAGTTTGTTTCTCATAGTCCATAGTCTCTCATGTTTCATTCCCCCTTCTGATTACCCCCCCTTTCTTTATCCCTTTCTTCCCCTACCGATCATCCTAGTTCTTATGTTCCATAGATGAGAGAAATCATATGATAGTTGTCTTTCTCTGCTTGACTTATTTCGCTTAGCATTATCTCTTCCAGTGCCGTCCATGTTGTAGCAAATGTTGAGAACTTGTTCTTTCTGATAGCTGAGTAATATTCCATTGTATATATGGACCACAACTTCTTAATCCAGTCATCTGGTGAAGGGCATCTCAGTTCCTTCCATGATTTGGCTATTGTGGACATTGCTGGTATGAATATTGGGGTGCATATGGCCCTTCTCTTTACTACGTCTGTATCTTTGGGGTAAACACCCAGTAGTGCAATGGCTGGATCATAGGGTAGCTCAATTTTTAACTTTTTAAGGGACCTCCACACTGTTTTCCAGAGTGGCTGTACCAACTTGCATTCCCACCAACAATGTAGGAGGGATCCCGTTTCTCCACATCCTCTCCAACAATTGTTGTTTCTTGCCTTGTCTATTACTGCCATTCTAACTGGCGTAAGGTGGTATCTCAGTGTGGTTTTGATTTGAATTTCCTTGATGGCTAATGATTTTGAACACTTTTCATGTGTCTGTTAGCCATTTGTATGTCTTCATTGGAAAAGTGTCTGTTCATATCTTCTGCCCATTTTTTGATTTGTTTATTTGTTTCTCATGTATTGAGTCTGAGAAGTTCTTTGTAGATCTTGGATACCAGTCCTTTATCTGTAGTGTCATTTGCAAATATATTCTCCCATTCCGTGGGCTGCCTCTTAGTTTTTCTGACTGTTTCCTTGTGGACCACATCTTCTTAATCCAGTCATCTGATGAAGGGCATCTCGGCTCCTTCCATGATTTAGCTATTGTGGACAATGCTGCTATGAACATTGGGGTGCATATGGCTCTTCTCTTCACTACTTTTGTATCTTTGGGGTAAATACCAAGTAGTGCAGTGGCTGAATCATAGGGTAGCTCAATTTTTAACTTTTTAAAGGACCTCCATACTGTTTTCCAAAGTGGCTGTACCAACTTGCATTCCCACCGCGTATTCCCACCGTGTAAGAGGGATCCCCTTTCTCCACATCCTCTCCAACATTTGTTGTTTCCTGCCTTGTCAATTTTTGCCATTCTAACTGGTGTAAGGTGGTATCTCAAGGTGGTTTTGATTTGAATTCCCTCATGGCTAATGATTTTGAACATTTTTTCATGTGTCTGTTAGCCATTTGTATGTCTTCATTGGAAAAGTGTCTGTTCATATCTTCTGCCCATTTTTTGATTTCATTATTTGTTTCACGTGTATTGAGTTTGAGAAGTTCTTTGTAGATTTGGATACTAGCATTTTATCTGTGGTGTCATTTGCAATTTATCTTCTCCCATTCCATGGGCTGCCTCTTAGTTTTTTTTGACTGTTTCCTTGGCTGTGCAGAAGCTTCTTATCCTAATGATGTCCCACAAGTTCATTTTTGCTTTTGTTTCTCTTGCCTTTGGAGATGTGTCATGAAAAAAAGCTGCTGTGGCCGACGTCAAAGAGGTTGCAGCCATAGTTCTCCTCTAGGATTTTGATGGATTCTTGTCTCACATCAAGGTCTTTCAACCATTTGGAGTTTATCTTTGTGTATGGTGTGAGAGTGTGGTCAAGTTTCATTCTTTTGCATATAGCTGTCCAATTTTCCCAGCACCATTTATTGAAGAGACTGTCTTTTTCCCACTGGATATTTTTTTCTGCTTTGTCAAAGATGAGTTGCCCAAAGAGCCGAGGGTCCATTTCTGGATCCTCTGTTCTGTTCCATTGGTCTGTGTGTCTGTTTTTGTGCCAGTACCATACTGTCTTTGTGATCACAGCTTTGTAGTATAGCTTGAAATCCGGCATTGTGATGCCCCCAGCTTTGTTTTTCCTTTTCAACAATTTATTGGCGATTTGGGGTCTTTACTGGTTCCACCAAATTTAAGGGCTGTTTGTTCCAGTTCTTTGAAAAATGTCATTGG
This sequence comes from Ursus americanus, assembly GCF_024610735.1. Classification (NCBI taxonomy): domain Eukaryota; kingdom Metazoa; phylum Chordata; class Mammalia; order Carnivora; family Ursidae; genus Ursus; species Ursus americanus. Next base: position 54,775,872 of record NC_142144.1, on the reverse strand, counting down.
TACTTTGATCGGGATGGCATTGAAAGTGTAGATTGCTCTGGGTAGCATGGACAGTTTAACTATGTTAATTCTTCTGATCCATGAGCATGGAACATTTTTCCATCTTTTTGTGTCTTCTTCATGTCTTTCAAGAGTGATTTGTAGTTTCTAGAATATAGACCCTTTACATCTCTGGTTAAGTTAATTCTGAGATAACGTATGATTTTTGGTGCTATTGTAAATGGGATGGATTCCCTAATTTCTCTTTCTTCAGTCTCATTGTTCGTGTATAGAAATGCAACTGATTTCTGAGCATTGATTTTGTATCCCGCCACATTACTGAATTGTTCTATAAGTTCTAGTAGTTTGGGGGTGGAGTCTTTTGGGTTTTCTATGTAGACTATCATGTCATCTGCAAAGAGAGACACTTTGACTTCTTCTTTGCCAATATGGATACCTTTTATCCCTTTTTGTTCTCTGATTGCTGTTGCAAGACTTCTAGTACTATGTTGAATAATAATGGCGAGAGTGGACATCCTTGTCGTATTTCTGATCTTAAGGGAAAGTCTTCCAGCTTTTCCCTATTGAGAATGATATTTGCTATAGGCTTTTCATAGATGGTTTTTATGAAATTGAGGAATGTACCCTCTATCCCTACACGCTGAAGGGTTTTAATTAGGAAAGGATGCTTTATTTTGTCAAATACTTTTCTGCATCAATTGAGAGGGTCATATGGTTCTTCTCTCTTTTCTTGTTGATATGATCTATCACATTGACTGATTTGTGAATGTTGAACCACCTTTGCCTCCCAGGAATGAATCCCACTTGGTCTTGATGGATAATCCTTTTAATGTACTGTTGGATCCTATTAGCTAGAATCTTGTTGAGAATTTTGGCATCCATATTCATCAGGGAAATCGGTCTGTAATACTCCTTTTTGATGGGGTCTTTGCCTGGTTTAGGGATCAAGGTAATACTGGCCTCATATAATGAGTTTGGTAGTTTTCCTTCTGTTTTTATTTTTTGAAACAGCTTCAGGAGAATAGGTATTATTTCTTCTTTGAATGTTTGGTAGAATTCCCCGGGGAATCTGTTAGGCCCTGGACTCTTATTTTTGGGGAGGTTTTGATCACTGCTTCAATCTCCTCATAATTAATCAGTCTGTTTAAATAATCAATATCTTCCTGTTTCAGTCTTGGTAGTTTATAGGTTTCCAGGAAGGCATCCACTTCTTCCAGGTTGTTTAATTTATTGGCATAAAGCTGTTGATAAAATTTCTAATGATCCTTCCTATTTCATTAGTGTTAGTTGTGATCTCTTCCCTTTCATTCATCATTTTATTTATTTGGGTCCTTTCTCTATTCTTTTGAATGAGCTGGCCAGTGGCTTATAGATCTTATTTATTCTTTCAATGAACCAGCTTCTAGTTCTGTTGATCTGCTCTACTGTGCTCCTGGTTTCTAATTCATTGATCTCTGCTCTAATCTTAATCAGCTACCTTCTTGTGCATGGGTTAGGCCTGTTCTTCTGTTCCAGCACCAGCTTCTTTAGGTGAGAATATAAAAACTGCATTTTAGATTTTTCTATTCTTTTGAGTGAGGCTTGGATGGCTATGTATTTTCTCTTTAGGACCACCTTTGCAGTGTCCCACAAGTTTTGGACTGATGTGTTTTCATTCTCATTGTTCTCCAGACATTGTTTAAACTGATTTTTAGTTTCCGGGTTTACCCAATAATTCTTGAGCAGGATGGTTCTTAGTTTCCAAGTGTTTGAGTTTCTTCCAAATTTTTCTTTGTGATTGAGTTCCAGTTTCAAAGCATTGTGGTCTGAGAATATGCAGGGAATAATATCAGTCTTTCAGTATTGTTTGAAACCTGTTTTGTGACCCAGTTTATGGTCTATTCTGGAGAAAGTTCCATGTGCATTTGAAAAGAATGAGTATTTGTTGTTCTGGGGTGTAGTGTTCTATATATATCTATGAGGTCCATCTGTTCCAGTATGTCATTCAAAGCTCTTGTTTCTTGATTTTCTGCTTAGGTGATCTGTCTATAGCTGAGAGTGGAGTGTCGAGGTCTCCTACTGTTAACGTATTATTATCTATATGTCTCTTTATTCTGGTTAAAAGTTGGCTTGTGTATCTAGCTGCTCCCCTGTTGGGGGCATAGATATTTATATCTGTCATATCCACTTGTTGGATACATCCTTTAAGAATAATATAGTGTCCTTATGTATCTCTAACTACAGTCTTTAGTTTAAAATCTAATCTGTGTGATATAAGAATTGCTACCCCAGCTTTCTTTGGAAGTCCATTGGCATGATAAATGCTTTTCCATCCCTTCACTTTCAGTCTGGATGTATCTTTAGGTTCAAAATGAGTCTCTTGTAGACAGCAAATGGATGGGTCATGTCTTTTTATCCAATCTGCAACCCTGTGGTGTTTTATGGGAGCATTTAGGCCATTCACATTGAGAGTGATTATTGAGAGATATGATTTTAATGATGTCACGTTGCCTGTGAAGTCTTTGTTTCTATAGATTGTAAATTTCTGTTCTGTATCACTCTTGGGGCCTTTTTACTTTTATAGATCCCCCCTTAATATCTCAGGTAGGGCTGGTTTGGTGGTTATGAATTCTTTCAGTTTCTGCTGATCCTGGAAGGTCCTTATCTCTCCATCAACTCTGAATGATAGCCTTGCTGGATAAAGGATCCTTGGCTACATGTTCTTCTCAGATAGAGCTTTGAAAATATCCTGCCAACCCTTCCTAGCCTTCCAGGTCTCTGTAGACAGGTCTGACGTTATTCTGTTATTGTTCCCTCTGTACATAAGGATTTTCTTCCCCCTGGCCGCTTTCAATACTGTATCCTTGGATTTAATATGTGTGAATTGCACTATGACGTGACATGGTGTAGGTCTGTTCTCATTGACCTTGGGAGGGGTCCTCTCTGCTTCTTGGACATGAATGCTTGTTTCCTTTGCCAGATTAGGGAAGTTCTCAGCTACAATTTGTTCAAATATCTCTTCTAGACTTCTCTCTTTCTCCATTCCCTTGGGGATGTCGATGATTCTGATATTGAAAAGTTTCATTGAGTCAGTAATCTCCTGTAATCTACATTCTTGAGATTGGATTTTTTTGAGGCAAGTTTCTGTTTTAACTTTCTCTTCTACCATCCCATCCTCCAATTCCCTAATTCGTCCTTCTGCCTCATTTACCCTGGCCGTCAGAGCGTCTAGTTTAGACTGCATTTGATTCATAGCATTTTTAATTTCTGCCAGACTCGCTCTCATTTCTGCCCTTAGAGATTCTATATTCTCATTAATATTTTCATTAATAGTTTTTTCAGGCCTACACATCATCTTAACCACTGTTACTCTGAACTCCATTTCTGACAATTTGGTTATATCCATATCCATCAGTTCTGTGGCAGAGGCCACAGACTCATTATCTTTTCTTTGCTGGGGGAGATTTCTCCTCCTCGTCATTCTGATGAGGAGAGGTCGCGGGGATGCCCAGAGCCCAAATTACTGACCAGGACACAGACAGTGTGCACTTGTTTGATAGGGACCTTAGGGACGTGGGCTTCTTGATTTTTCAGCCTGGCTGATATTCAGGCAACCCTGTTTGGGTAGAGTTGCCACGTCCCCTGCAAGGGGGGATGAGGATGGGCACAATGTGAGCCGGTATTCCTGGGCTTTTGTACTCTGGCGGCTTTCCCTGGCGTTTTTCTGTGGCTCTTCTGAGAGTCAGAGCAGCAGTGGCCATATCCTAGCCTCTGTCTCAGAACAGAGAGATCGCAGTCTGCTCTCCACTGAGCTCTCCTGGCCACTTTAACTCTGTTTCTGTCTGTGCTGCTAAAGCCCCTGCCTGTGTCCCAGTCCTCACTTCCAGGGCTGGTGTGTCTCTGTCCTTTGTGCTTCTAACACTACCAGCCACCCCCGGTTCCCGTGCCCGCTCCCGAGCTCCCTGTTTCAGTGTGGTTCACGGGCACCCTGGAGCGCCAGATTTCTGTCTGGTCAGTAGCGCAAGCACTCCCAAGCTCCGGTATCAGTCCAGTTCCAGTGAGCACTCTGGAGCCCCGGTTTTCAGTCTGGTCGCATGCGCTCCAGAGCTCTCGGTTTCAGTCTATTTTGTGTGTGCGCTCCGGAGCTCCAGTTTTCAGTTTGGATGCGTTCGTGCTCCCAAGCTCCCGGTTTTAGTCTGGCTCCTGTGAGCACTCCGGAGCTCCAGTTTTCAGTCTAGTCTCACGCGTTCCCGGGCTCACGGTCTCAGTCTGCTCTCTTGCGGGTGCCAGTCCTCTAGTCCGGCCCACTCCCCAGTGTAGATGGCTACTGCTTCCCGGTGCCCGAGTGCATTGGCTCCCTCCCCCTTCCGTTTATCTTCCGATATCTGTGCAGATTCACGGCTCCCTCCATCGTACCTCAATATTCAGCACTGGAGATGTTCATTTTTAGAGATCCAGATGTATCTTCCTGCATCTCAGGCTGATTCCGTGGGTGTTCAGGATGGTCTGGTAGATATCCAGCTCGACTTGGGGCCTGCTGAGAAAGGGTCTCCTACTCCTCCACCATCTTTTCTCCTCCTTGCAGAAAGTGGTCGCTTTTCTGATCATAGAGTTTCTGCTACTCTTTTCTTCACTCTCCAGTTGTGTTCACAGGTATTCAGAATGGTTTGGTAGCTCTCTCGCTGAAGTCTTGGGACCAGATGAACTTTAGGTCTCCTGCTCCTCTGCCATCTTGGAACACCAGATGGTATTTTTAAAATTATAATGAAACCAGCTTCAGGGAAAATCTGCTTTGTTGTAGCCGTCTCTCGCCAATGCAGAGCAGTTGCTCAGCCAGGTTTTTGGTTTTTTTTCTGAGAAAGTTGTTTTGTCCACATCTGTAGCTTGGGGTTTGCATGGAAGGCGTTCGGTTCACGATTCTCTCACATTGCCATCTTGAACCTGCACTCCAGTATTTCATTCTTTAAAGTTATTTAAGCCAGTGGTACTTTTCCCATATACTGTTTTGAATTATTTTATGTCACTCAAAATGATTAATTTCTCAGATTTTTCGGAGATTGTTTATTTTAATTCTGAGGTCAGTAGCCTTCCTTCAGTGTTTATCTGCAAGTCTAGAAGCACAGAAAAAAATAAATGTTATCCCTGGCCCCAAAGTTGTATACAATCATGGTGAACTCAGTTCTTATTTGAAAAATTGATCCAGAGGTTTCATTTGTTTAAGCATGGTATTCTTTATGTATAATTTCACTTTCATTTAAGTATAATTTGTATCTTTGGAACTACATCTCAATTTTGGGTAGGGCTGCTAGAACCTTAGAGAAGGCCTCAGCTCACAAAACTAGTAAATGATACAGTTAGCCACAAGTAACAGAACACTTGATGACCAGTGTCTTAAAGAACACATAAGATGCCATTACTTCATAAGAAAACTGAACATAAGATTTATTTAGTAGTTCATTGATATTATGAAGTTCACATTCTCTTTTTATCTTTTTGCTCAGCTATTATTTTGTGTGTTGGCTTTGATTCTTTGTGCTTACTGCCTTTGGATACAATGTGACTTCAACAGCTCTAAATATCATAGCACCATTCAATGAAGGAAGAATGGGGGAAAATACCAATGAGATATTCTATTACCTTTTTTTTTTTTTTTTAGTTTTTAAATCAGAAATAAATTTCACCTAAGTTCTCTAGCAGATTTGCTGATTTGTCTTTCTACCTCACTGATGAAAGCTGAGTACATGGTCCTCTCAGTCTCAAGGGAGGTAAAAAAATTAGTTGTCTTTTCCTACTTCTAAAATCTGTGTGGACAAGGAAGAAAGAGGTTGGAGTATTCTCTGCAAACCTCAGTTTTTATAACATCAGACTTGACTTACAGGTTATGAAATATAAAATTCACAGCATATGAAGCTCTCCTAAAGAATGAGTTAGAATATTTTCCTAATTATAATTTGAGGATCACACAATAGTTGCTTCATGTTGTTATTCTAATGATTCAATGAGAGTTTCAATGGTGTGTTTATTTTCTATCAAAAAAATGGGGGGGCGCCTGGGTAGTGCAGTCGTTGGGCATCTGCCTTTGGCTCAGGGCGTGATCCTGGCATTTCAGGATCGAGTCCCACATCGGGCTCCTCCATTGGGAGCCTGCTTCTTCCTCTCCCTCTCCCCTGCAGTGTTCCCTCTCTCACTGGCTGTCTCTCTGTCACATAAATAAATAAAATCTTTAAAAAAAAATGGGGGGGGACTTTAAGCTTAGTCATGTAATGGTACATTTTTACTATCAAGATTTATTGATATAATTTCTCAAGGTTTAGCACAAATATTTTAACTAAAAAATAGGCTAGTAGATGGAATCATGTGCGTAAAACTTTTTGGACAGGCTGAGAGGACTGGAGTAAGTGGAGTTAAAGCTGGATGATAGATTTCAAGAACTAACACTATAACTATCAATGAGATATAAGAAATTTACTCTTGCTTCTCCCATAGCTAGTATCATCAGAATTGTGTTTCATACGCACAAAACTGATAACTAATACAAATAAGGACAGCAAACACTATGTTTAACCTCTATGCTGCTCTCTCTTGAACACTGAACTCCAGAATCTAGCTACATCTTCATTTCTATAACTTCACTCATTATCATCAACAGCAGCTGGAGGATGTCTTATGCTTCAATATCTCAAGCTGGTGTATGACATTGTTGAATCAGCATGCTAGCTGCAAGGGAGTCTGGGAATTTTTTTTTTCCTTCCTTACTCCTGACATACTGAAAGGTACATGCAAGTGGTTACATTGAAGGACATTATCCAGAATAAATGAAGTCACTTTCAGGATCAAGAAAAGCAGTTTATTAGGGAAAAAAACAATGAAGAAATAAAATTGAGTTTTCATTTAATATGAATATATCCCAGAGAATCTTATATGACCTGCCCAAAAAATTGATAATAGATCATTTCTTGGTTTTCTCTGGTTTCATTGTAAAGATATTAAAAAATTAATAAATTTGCATTTTGAGCAGAATATGAAAAACAACAGTGGTTTGGTATTTTTTCTGAGAGACATGAAAGTATTTTAAAGTTTTATTAAAATAATCAGTCATTTATCAAACTGATATTTTGCATATAAAGGCATTTCTATTTCTAGAAAATAAATTCCATATATTTTCAACTCAATCATTACATTATACCATTCCTGTGAATGATGTTGAGAGATACTTCTGTTCATCTTTATGTAGTTAGATGACAAATGTTTGTTCTGCCTTGATGTTTCAGCATTACTTTTGCATTATTAGAGAGAGTTCATAACTCCCTAGACAACTAATGCAAAGCACCTCTTTAAATCAGACAGCCATATAAATTCTAAATATTCCCCATGCTTTTATAAAATTTGATTAAAGGACAGATCTGTCAGTGTGCATTGTTATACATTTTTCCTTTGAAGAAGTGAAAGAGAGGAAAGATATATACAGAAGAAAACATGGTTGTAAGAGGAAAATAGAAATGACTGATCTCATTTCCCCTGAATTTAATATGGTACATAATTTTGAGGAATCCAGTTTTATTAGTCATGACTTTTTTTTTCACATTTTTAAAGAATTTTTGTGTCCTTTGAGTTTAAAAAAATCTTCATATAGGAATAATAACTATTTTTAATGTCTTTTAAAAATTTACATAAATTCATTTAAAATCCAGTTATATAAGTTATTAGATTATCTTTTTAAGCATATCACATTAATGACAGCATGTGATTAATAGAGAATTATTGAATTGAATGGCTTTCCAAAAACAACATATATAGAATCTAAATTTCAGACTTTTTTTGTGTGTGTGTGTGAGTAAAGTGATAGAAGTGTATTAAGTGAAAATACACAAAAAGCTGTCAAGAATGAGAGGGGTCCCAACATGGTTGCCAGTGAGGGCCTTTAGGTTTGGTCCTTTATAGAAAGCTAACCAGGGAACTTGAATCCTTTTAACATCTCTAATGATAACACCTTCGGTGATTTACTTCCTTTTTAGGGTGTGGTTATTCTTTGTTGGTCACAGGTGATTATCATAAAGACACCCACCCCATATCACCCACCCCACATACCTAGGGCAGGGTGGTCCGATTTGTCCCCTTATCTCTGGTTTCCCCACACCTCCACATTTTTGGGATTTCTGTGAGCCTGATCACACAGCCCCTATCTGTCTCTCCCTATCTAGCCCCCCTGTCCCTTACTTATTCCTCCCCCTGGAATAGTAACTCTAACTGCTGTTAGGGAATGGGACAATGACTGCTGTTGCTGCTTCCTGCTGAAATGGGGTGGCAGACTGTGTGGCAGTTAGAATCTATCCAAGGGTTGGTCCAGGAGTTTGTGGCATGGCTCCAGGGGGCCATGATGGGCAACAAACGGTACATGCATCAGCACATGCAAAAGGATGAACATAAAACAAGTATTAGGCCCCAAATTATGGTCACATCCTTTAGCTAAGATCCCCAATTACCAATTTTGTCAAATAGATCAGTGGATATCATGATCTTATTTAATTGATCACAGATGACCCCTATTAATTGGGACACCTTGCAGGAGTTAACTGTAATGTTAAAACAACACATGTGAGGAAATTTTTCACACCTCAAATCGTGTAGCAACAGTAGACAGTCAATAGTGGCGTGGTTCTCGAGAAGTCCTTCTCTGACATCACTTAATTCTTGGCTGAGTGCATCCAGTGCCTGGGAAGTATCATTTAGAGTCCCGCTGAGGAAACACACTGTTTTGCTTATTTTATATTGCAGTCCTAAAGTCCTGTAAATCCGATAGTGAGCTTTGAGGCTCTTTTTACTAGGAGGGCTGTTGGTATGCTTAGTTAAAGCCTTTGTTTGCAATTTGTTTGTCAGTAGAGGTGGCTTCTAGGATAAATGACTATGGGGATTGAAACCATCAAGAAGCTCTTTTTGTTTGAAGTCCAGCCTTAACAACATCCTAATTACAAGGAATCACTGGCAAGTGGGAGAAGACTTGTCTCAGGAGATAAGGGCATCCCCAAGTGCATCATCGAGTCTAATCATAAAGAAAGTGGGCCCATCCATTATGTCCATGGGGTACGCTCTGGCTTTTAAAGAGCGATTTTGTCATCCCAGCCACTTAGAATTGGTCAAGGTGATAGCTGAATTATATAATGTTGGGGAAATCTATCCCATTTCCCAGTTGTTCAAGTAATCTTATGCCCATGGGGTCCTGTTGTCTCTGCAGAATAACAAGCAAGGAGATTGTCTATCCATGAGCTATTGTGGCAATTTCTCTGAAGTTTACCTCAAGTTGTCTAGCTTAGGCAAACAACAATCAAAGACAATCAGAACTAAAATTTAGCATCCACAAAGATGAGTTATAGAAACATAATTTTTCTCTCTATAATAACCCTCATTTCCAGAGATAGCCAAATAAGACTAATTTGTTTGAAAAACAAGTCCAGTTTTAACAAATGGCTTAATTATTTACGTAAGTTCAGCAACAACAATTGATCATATAGATCTTTGCTGGAACTTTTATAAGAATCTCTAGGTTGAACTGCCAGAAGCCAAGCCCAGTGCTTGCCATCTGACATGCCTGCAATGGGCAGATTCCTCTTCTTGAGGTCCCCAGTATATCCTGATGTTCCTGCACTGTCAGGAGGTGACATTCTTTACTCACCTGGTGAGGCTGCTGGGAATCATGTGTGCAAGATATCAGGCCAAATTCCCAATGGGCTTAATGGCTCCAGATTTCATAAAGTCAACCTTGGTTCCTTAAAGCTATCTGAGCTGACTCATGTCTGAGTCTATGCATACCTCTCAAATATGACATTCCAGTCAAAGTCTTGGGAAAATAACCAATGTTTCCAGTGGTGTCTTGTTGTAAAGAGAACAGATTCTTATTGAACTTATGCAAATGACTATGATTGCTATGGAAGAATCCTTTTGGATTGGAAGAGACCTTTTAAGTTTCAGAGGGTTCAGGTAGAGAGAAAAGTTAAATGCTTCAATTTGTTCACAAATGAATACTTTATCACATTTTTGGAAGTCATAGATATCTTAAGAGAAAGTTTCCTTAATCTGAGAGAGCAAACGTCAGAGAACCAGCAGTATTTCAAAAAAGAGTCACAAAACTATAATCAACTTTTAGTTCATTTAGTCCCATGTCACTATTATTTAAAATGCAACTTTAGTTTTGGAAGTTTTTACCCATTTTAGTTTTGATCTTAAAGATATTGAATGCCTGTATTTGTCCTAAAAGTCCTTTTTATGAACCTCCTTGAAGATGAAACTCATTTTGCAAGAGAATAAGAACAATTATAAACAACTAGAACTCAGAAATGGACATTGTTAATGAACTGATAGAGTTCAGTATGATGCAGTTGACAAGGAAACTCAGTTATTTCTGTGACACACTTCAATAATCAGAATATTGAGTGATGATGACCTTACACCAGAATGTAACATACCAAACAAACAAGCCTAATAGTCAGTGAGAATTTGTTCATGATTTAAATCTTAGGGAAGTTTATTAAAACCTTAGAAGATTTTAAAACACATGCCTAAATAAGATTAGAGATCATCAAAGACCTGATAAAGGCAAAAACATAGAAACTGGTTTTCTGGGCAGACAAAAGAGAGAAAAAAAAAACTATGTTTACATGTTTATTAAGAGCAGACCGACGATTCAAGAAAACTTTATCTTTTGCATGGAGAGAGAATTTCAATCTTATACCACTGTACTTTTAAAATTCTTTTATTTTAATCTTAGTCTGTTCTGACCACACCTAAAATTCCTTTCCAAAGATTTCCCATCACAAACCTTTTAAAACTTTCCTTTGCATTCAGATTTTGTCCCAAGCCATTTCTTTCCAAACAACCATCTTATTTAGGACAAAATCACCTTATTTTACCTTCAACAAAAATGCATTCCCATTCCTTATATCTTTCTTCCATATAGCATTGCTTCCCTTATTCCCATCAGTCTTAATTACATTTAGTAGAATTTTGCATTCTTCAAAACTTTAGTCTCCAGTGAAGACTAAGTAGAACCAATTGTGAACTGTCACATCTCTGTCGCAATTTGTTAGCAAAAAGATGACTTAAAATGATGGTTAATCTTTCTGTTTCAAGGTTTTCATGGGTAATTGTTAAGATAGTTTTCAAAGTCTTTGGTAACCCGAAACTTTAAAGTTTTTCTTGGATGATAAATGGGATTAAATGCATTGGACATCTAGGTCTTTTCCAAATAGGATAAAGTAATAAAGCATTGTATACTGAATGTAGGTTTGTGCTTTTGACTACTTATTGAAAAAAACTAAGGATGTTTTGAGTCTGTTGGTAAACATGCGTTGTGCTTAACTGGTTCATAAAATTGCTCTCTAAATTTCAGATATTTTTATAACTTTCTGTTGTATTCTAAAATTACATAAGTCCAGAATACATAATAGCCTCTATTACACCAGTCTTGGTGATTCTACCTAATATTTTCTTAATATATGAAAATTTTCACTTAAACTTATACATGTAGGTTAATTGAATTTTATAAATATTGCAAATTATATATTTGATGTAACTTTTAAGATATTAACATTTTTACTTAAATATCAGAAAAATACTATACAGAATTGCATGGAACAATATTTTCTTCCTAATATGAATGTGTCACAAAATTATTAAGATATTTGTGTACATGTTGATACATACACACAAGAATGAAAATGCTATTTTTTTCTGTAATAATTGGAAGAAAATTTGGTTGTCTAGACACAATTTTAAATATTTGTGATAACTTCAGAAAATTTCTATTATTACATTCTCTTTTTTTCAAAGATTTTATTTGAGGGAGAGAGAGAGAGAGATAGATCATGGGTGAAGGAGAGGGGCAGAGGGAAAAGAAGACTCCCCGATGACCCTGAGACTCAACAGGGGTTTGATAAGGGGCTTGATCCCAAGACCCTGAGAGCATGACATGAGCCAAAGAAGCTTAACCTACCATGCCACTCATGCACTCCTATTGCATTCTCATTTTTAAAATGTATGAATTCTCTAGCTTTTTAAAATGTCTATTTTATATTTGAATAAAAAAAATGAAAGTGTGAGTAAGGGAAGGCTCCTGAATTTTCATTCTGATTCACCTGTATGAAAAGCTGCAGAAGTCACAACAATTTTTTTGAGTACTAATATTTTAACTTATAAAATGAACTTATTCATGTGGCTAATTGTAACATCTATTTCTCCCCAGATATAGGGGGAAAAATTTTGATTTGGAAATTTCTAAGGCAAATTATACTGTTTCTATGTGCTGTATCTGAAATATCTCTGTGTAGTTGACTTATTTAAAGTCTAGAAAAAATAATAAAGTGTATGGAGGTAATATGGGTGGTTCTTCAAATTAAAAGTTACATTTAGAATATGTATTGTGGTAATATAATAAATGCAAATAAGACACAAAACACTGACATTACTCCTCTTAGTTGCTAAATATAATGATGTTATTTGGAAAGTCTAAATATTCCTGTCTTCTGTATCAGCTTCTCACAGTACATACAAGTTATTTATCATCACTCCTTGGAGAAAATTTAGAACACTTTTAAGGAAATAATTTTTCATTTTAAGAGTGTACATCAAACATCTATTCAAGTCACTTAGAATGCATAGGGATGTTTTAACAGTAAGTCATCTTTTATTGACTTATGGACCCTTTAAGCACTGCAGACTTTTGCATACAGCTTCATAAAGTTTATGTGTGTTGTGTACATAATCCAATGTAGACTATAGTGTTGTTGTTGTGTGTGTGTGTGTGTGTGTGTGTTTTGTTTTTTTGGAGAGAAAGAGCACATGAGCACATGGTGGGGGTGGGGAGTAGCAGAGAGAGAGTAAGAAGCAGACTCCCCACTGAGCAGGGAATCCAATGTGGTGCTCAGTCCCAGGACCCCAGATCGTGACCTGAGCTAAGGCAGACACTTAACCAACTGAGCCACCCAGGCTTTCTACAGTGTTTTTAGGATAGAAGGGCCAAACATGTTTCTATTGTGTCTCGTGTTATATTATTGTCCCACAGAATGAAACAGTTATTTTTGTTTTTGTTTTTTCAGAAACATATGATATATATTAAGGATATGCTTCTTTTTTGTTGGTGGTGTTTTCTTCAGCCATTCATAAAAGCCTACATTGATTTAATTTTTCTTATTTCAGAGAGCTAGGCATTATTTTAAATTTATTTTTAACATGATTTTGATTGTTAGAATATAGTTTCTGAAAAACAGAGGCAGTTATTTTTCCTTTTTAAGTATGCTATACATACAATATTTGAAGAATTTATGCTTAGATAAATTCTAATTATTATTGAAAGCATTAATGATTGAACTTAGTTCTTTCATGTCAAGTGCTATATTCATTAATTAATATTTGACTAAATCATTTGCACAAAGGGTTCTCTGTCTCATTTAAAGCCACTTTCAGTATTTTTTTTTATAATCTAGAAATTTGTTTAAAAGTGAATCCTTAATAACTTTGTAATACAAAGCCACCAAACATTTTGGCTTCTCCTTTCATGAATATAAATGATGTGAGCAACAAAATAAATAGATTTGGATTAAATTCCATCTATAAAATAAATAACTATGAATCCATGGTGGTATAAGTAAATGACTGAGTGAATTTAAAAGATGGGGGAGAATAAACAAATCTTCCAAGGAGAATTTTAAGCAATTTAAAATTGTCCTCAAGCTGTGTCCTCAAGAAGAGGGATCATACCTCACCATTTCTTAAGTATTGGCTGTGCATAGTGGAAGAGGAGGAGAAGCAGCAGCAGCTGCTGCTCTTGACTCTTATGTCACAGCTTAGACAAAAATCAGTTTGAGATGATAAGTCTAACTTCAGATCAAAATCAGTACAGATAATAGAAGAAAACGGGTATATCCTCACAATTCTGAATTAGGCTAGAATCTTAGGATACCAATGCATGAACCATATAAAACACTGATAAATTAGAATTTATAAAAATCAAAAATTCATGCTCATCAAAAAAAAAAAATCAACATGCAGTCTAGTAGAAAATATTTCTAAGTTGTATGTATTATTGTAAAGGAATTACATCCACAATATATTTTAAAAACTAAACATCCGGACTTTAGTAACAAACAAGTGAGTAAAGAAATTGGCTACATACTTGAATAGGCACTTCTTAAAAAAATATATAAAAAAAATCCAATAAGTATATAAATAAATTCTCAGCATCATTAGTCAGCAGGTAAATAAAAATAAATACAAAAATGATAAAGCTACGTAACCACAAAAATAACTAAAATGAAAACAATTTAAAGCACCAGATATTCTCCCACATGTGGAACACATGGAATTCTAAAACTTCCAGTGTAAAATAGTACACTTACTTTGAAATCTTTTTGTGTCCCATCTCAATTTTCCATTTTCCATTTGGGATCATTTTCCTTCTGGGTAAAAAATACCCTATACTACCCTGTTGTACTTTTAGTAGATGAGGTTTTTAAAAATATTTTTCTGAGAATGTCAGTATTTCATGTTCATTCTTTCGGTATACTTTTATCTTAAAATAGATTGCTATCCTAGTGAATTCTCATTTGGAAGTCATTTTCTATCAATACTTTTGAGGATGCAATTCAGCTTCCCCTTAGGATTATTTACAAGTTGGCCACTAGTCCAATTTTTGATCTTTTGGAGGTAATATGCCTTATTTTTCTGCTTCCTTTTAAGGTTCTTTTTAACTTTACTTTTCTGTAAAATAATTATTCATATATAATTGTAGATTACTTTTTGTTTATACTGTTTGTGGTTTTTAGAATGTATTTAATCTATCACTTAAGGTCATTGGTTTAGAAAGTTCTCAGTTCATTCTTTTCCAAATGTGACTGTTCCTCTTTCTCCCTCTCCTGTCCCCTGCTTTGATATTATTAATATTCTGTCCCTCATGCTTCCTTCTGGATATTTATTGCAGTCTATCTTCAAATGTCAGTGAGCCCTCTTGCTCAACTATAGACCCCAACAGTTGTTTCTTATCCCACTTTCTTGAGTCATTGACAATGGCTGGAACAGTCCAACTTCCAGACAAGAAAAGCCCTGATAGCAACAGAATGCCTAGAAGATACCCCACAGGTCCCTTTCCTTGCCTGATCGTGGGCTGAACACATACCAGCCCCACTCATGATCACATGCTTCCTGTTTGCCTTCTAACGCTATAATCCCCTGAACCTCTCCCTATAAAACTCCAGGCATCCATCTTGTCAGGAGAGAGATGGGTTGTTAGCCTTGAGCTGGCCACTTCCCCTAGCTGCCAGAACCTGAAATAAATTTCTCCCTTTATCTCTTCCCAACCCTTATTTATCTCTTGAGTTACTGGCTTCTCCTGTGATGAGTTTACCCGAGTTCGTTTAACAACGGTGCTGACAAACTCAGCCAGGAGCCATGCTTTTGATTTGTCCAGTCCCCTCCAGGTTCCCAGGGCAGAGCCATTGGCTGTGGCAGTGTGCCAAGGCTCACCTATTCATTTCCGAGTTAGTATCTGTGATAGATTGTTTGGTAACAGAAGTATACTGACTCTCTGTTCAGGTCTTTCTGATCTCCTGTTAAATTTACCTGTTGATTTTTTAAATTTCTACATTGTGTATTTGAGTTACATAATTTCCAGTTTTCTGAAGTTTTCAATTTCGTTTATATCACTCAACATATATTTTAAAGTATGTATTTATTAGCAAGAATAATTTTAACTTTTGTGTTTCTACTATCTGTTGGCTTTGTTGATTTTCTTTTATGCTATCTTTTCCTAATATTCATAATTATTTTTTACTTTGTATCAGACAGTGTGTTTATGGTATTAATTGTGGAAATATTTTGAGGCTATTCTCTTCCAAAGAGAATTTACATATTTTTCTGCTAGGTGATTGGGATTGCTGGTAATTTCGGAGTTGCAGTTCTTTAAAGGTGGTTTCCTCTGTTTTTAAATTTTTTTTCATATTCCCTAATATATCTTTTGGGATAATAATTACATGATAATAATAATAAAAGGCTTTTGTGTAGTTCTATTATGTCCTAGGTACACTTCTCAGTGCTCTAGAAATATTAGCTTGTTTAACAACAGTCCTATGAGGTAGGTAAAAAAAAAAAAAGAATTCACATTTTACTAAGAGGTTACTGAGACAAATGAAAATCTAATAATTTGCCCAAGATTAGTAGTAATTATTAGAACCAATATTCAATTTCAGGTCCCATGTTCTTAAAACTACAATGCAAATATGCCCTTCCATGAAAGATAGTTGCCCTCATCAACAGCTAATCACTTTGTAAGAACCAATTCAGGAAGTTACTCTTCCCTGGAGAATTTACATTTTAAGGTAAGATCACCTTGGGAGGAACACAAAAGCATTTATCTCTAACCATAAGCTATCTTAGGAAAACTTTACAACCTACTAAGTCAAGCAGTGCCCTTCTGACCTCTGATGTCCCTTCTAACTCATAAACTTCTCTTATTATAATTGTGCAATTTAAGACACTGGAAGGGATATAACAATTTGGCAAAGGTTTTCCAGGCACATAGTAATCATTTATATGTAGCTAATACCTATTATGGAATTCACTATGTGAAAGCAAATTTGATGAGTCATTCACATAGATTCTTGTATTTAATCATTAAAGCAAATCCATAGTAAATATTTTTCCCATTTAGGCACATGAGAAAACTAAAGATAAAACACTGTAATTTGGGGCACCTGGGTGGCTCAGTTGGGTAAGCATCTATTGATTTCAGCTCAGGTCATGATGTGAGATCAAGCCCCTCATGGGGCTCACTCAGCATGGAGTCTGCTTGAGATTCTCTTTCTCCTTCTCCCTCTGCCCCTCACCCTGTTCGTGTGCACACATTCTTGCTCTCTCAAGTAAATAAATAAAATCTTAAAAGAAAAATTGTGTGATTTATCCAAGTCCCATAATAAAGATATGTAGCCTTAAAAGTCAATCTTCACCATTTTGACTCTAGAAACTGCATTTTAACCATGATACTGTACTGCCTACCGATACAGAGGTCTCTACATATTCTAACTACATGGATGACGGTTACTGACAATAACATTTTGCTGAGTAACTAGTCTTAAATACAATCTTTTCATTATGACAGGTTTTTTTTTTCTTTTAGTGGTAGTGACACAGAATAGAATAAATTAGGACTCTGTTGTCAATTAGGCGTTAAAACTAGAATATCTGTTTTATAATTGAGATGTCTCTCTTAGCCTGGTAAACAAGCAAATCAGCATCAAAATTCAATAAACATGTTTCTTTGAAATGAAGAACCAATTAAATTTCTTTTATAATCTGATACCATCTTGATTTCCATTGATATCAGAAGCTTAAAAAAAGCTGTTTCCAGTAAAGTTACAAATATATACATTTGTATACTTAGTATTTCAATTTTTTCATGCAATAACTGAGAGAATGCCTATTAACACATATATTCTGTTTTATTTATCATGTACAGGCAATTACATGTTATTACAAAGTTCTGATATGGACTTAAATATCAAACAAAATAATAGTCCAGAATTGGAATTTTGTATTATAACTATTTTAATGGCTATACAAAATAATTACTTCCTATTGAGTAGACCCTATAAACTATATTTTTAATATTCCTATTCATGGTCTAATGGGGTAGATTTATTTGTGTCTTTACACTAAACCTTTTCACTGAACCCTTACTTATAACACATTACATTATATATATCATTACATATATGGCATACATATATATAGAAATATATAATTAGAAAAGTTGTAAGCATGATGAATATTAACCCACCTGTTAACAACCACTCTAAATGTGTGAATGGTTTAAATATACCAGAGACCATTAGAATGGATATAAAAACAACTATATATTGTCTATAAGAAACTGACTTTAAATATAATGATACAGGTTAAAAGTAAAGGTATGAGATAATATGATGAAAGATAATGCAATAGTATGATGAATCAAAAGAAAGCTGAAAGAGCTATATCAATTTCAGATAAAGCAACTTCTAGACAAAGAAGATTGCCAGGAGTAAAGAAGGCCTTTACGTGATAATATGGAATGGTAAGAGTTAGGTCTCCAAGATGTAACAATTCCAAATATGGGGGTGCCTGGGTGACTCAGTGGGTTAAGCGTCTGCCTTTGGCCAGGCCATGATCCCAGGGTCCTGGGATTGAGCCCAGCATCAGGCTCCCTGCTCAGTGGAGAGCCTGTTTCTCCTTCCCCTGCCCTTCTCCCCGACTTGTGCTCTCTTTCTCTCATGCTTGCTCTCACTCTATCTCAGATAAATAAATAAAATTTCAAAAAATGCTTTAAAAAATAAAAAAAATTAAAAAGTTAAAAAAACAATTCCAAATATGTATGCACCTAACACAGACATCTTCAAAATACCTGAGGAAAAAACTGATGGAACTGAAAATAAAAATACATATTCTTAAACCTACTAGTTATATGTATTCTAACAAAGCAAAAATCATATTTCCAAATATATATAAAATGTGATTATACCTTTACAAAGCAACTAATATTTTTTGCTTATTTATTACCTACATAATATATTTCAGTCATGGAACATCATAAATTTGGACTTTTATCTTTAATATCTAACAATGCTGTTAATAATAGATATAACAGTACTAAAATAAAATATTTTAACTGATTTCCAGTGAAAACTTTTTATCTCAGGATTATCTTATTTTCCTATTTCCATATTGACATTAAAACTGAAAGATTTTAAAAATATTTATTAATTCATTTATAAGTGACAATAATAAACTCTTCACACACTTTAGTAAAATGTTTATGAAAAAACCTGTATTTCCCCTCTCAAGATAGCTGGATTTACAATATGCTTCTACATTTATTTTATTGCTATGTCAATTTGGTTGAAGTGTATGAAGAAAATACAGCTTCACAAAGATATATTTGGGAAAGGGAAAAGTAATTTGATACTCTTTTCAGATTAAGTGGTAGTTTCTAAAAGACTAGTTGTACTGTGAAATCTGAAATCATATCAACAGACATTAATATATGAAACTGTATCACTGCCTACTAAAGTCTATCTTAACTCTTGGTCTTTTTTTTTTTTCTTTGAGAGAGAGAGAGAGAGAGAGAGAGGTGGGGCAGAGAAAGAGGGAGAAAGAAGAGAGAAGAGAGAGAATCTTAAGCAGGTTTCATGCCCAGCACAGAGCCCGATGCGGGACATGATCTGAGATCATGACCTGAGCTGAAACCGAGAGTCAGATGCTTAACTAACTGAGCCACCCAGGCACCCCTTAACTTGGGGATGGATTTTTTTTAACTTGTTCACAATTTTTTTTAACTTGTTCACCATTTTGTTACATTGTACCTTGTGATTTGAAAAACACTTGTTCATTGAGTTACGCAGATATTCCAAGTGGTGTCACATTTTATCATAAAATATGTGAAGAAAAACAACATTCATCATTATCACCACTGAAGTTAGTTGTCAAATTCATGGTGACACATAGAAATTTTCCAAATTTGTATTTTGGCCTGAAATCTTATATTTTATTGTTTGTCACAAATGATATGAGTTGGTTTCTTGAAATGTCATGTGCAAGACTATCAGCCAAAAACACAAATCTAAATAACCATAATTTGTCTGCTATTCATTCAAACAAAAATGTAGCTTCATGAAAAGACAGTCTAGTTATGTGTATAATTCAAACAATTGTAGAAGTGTTTTCCTCGAGTTAGCCATCATACTTCAGAATACAACAAATATATTTATGAACATTTCCCTTTTCATGACAATATTACAGAGGTGTACTGAAGAATTAATAGTTAATAAAACTAAAATGTTAATGTTTCATCAGGACATTCTTTATATTCTTTATTTTTTAATCTTACTGCAAGTACCAGGAAGTAAAAAATACATTAACTTCAAATACAGTTTGGTGCCAATGCCTTGATTGTGCCAAAATGCCAGCAGCTTATACACCCTCAGTGAAAATGTCAACAAAGTTAAAAGACAAAGTCTTAGTGTGGTAGGCAGAAAAATATCCTTGTGGTAGGCAGAATAATAAAGATATGTATGTCTAATCCTCGGAACCTATGAAAATGTGACATTACATGACAACTGGAGATTGCAAATGTGTTAAAGTTAATGGCCCTCAAGCTAGAGAGATTATCCTATTGGGTTAGCCCAATATAATCACCTGAACCCTTAAAAGTAGAGAACCATACCTAGCTGCCGTGAGAGAGAAAGAGAGATGACAGAAAAAAAAGCAGCAGAGGAGATTTGCATTGTGAGAATGACACGCAACCTACTATTACTGACTTGAAGATTGAGTGAGAGAGCCATGAGCCCGGGAATATACATAGTCTCTGGAAACCGAAAATGGCCCTTAGTTGACAGCAAGGAAATGGAACTTCTCCTATATCAACCTGAATTAGTAAGGAAACAGGTTTTCCCGTAGGGCCTCCAAAAGGGATCACAGTCATGCCAATCATTTTGATTTTAGTCTGGTGAGACCTGTATCAGACTTCTGATCTATAGAATGTTATTTATTTTCTGCTGTTTTAAGTTTGTAGTAATTTGTTATGGTAGCAATAAAAAAAAAACACAAAACCAAAAAATCTGATACAATTACTTTAAAAAATTTTGGACTTCAAAGTCTCCTGGAAAGTGACTCAGGAATCTGCAATAGTTCATACATTGGGAATTGCTGTTCTAGATATACAAATACCACCGCTTAGTAGAGTTAGTTGGTGTATCCAGATTGTTTCTTATTGTAATAGAACTGAACTGGTTTGCCACTTGGGGTGCATTAAATTGAATACAGCCCAAGGAAGTGTTGAAAGCAAAGAACTTTTTATTACTTGTCACAAGTAAGGAGACAGGGATATAACTCTCAAAACACTATCTCCTCTAAGTCAAACTTTGGGGCCACTTTATACTGCTGGCCAGCAGCCTGTTGGTCAGGTATTCTTTTGATTAGGAAGTGGTCACAGGAATTTATTAAAACCTTTGTAATCGAGGCACTTGGGTGGCTTAGTCAGTTAGTGTCAGACTCTTGATTTCAGCTCAGATCATGATCTCAGGTTATGAGATTGAGCCCTATGTCAGGTTCTGTGTTGGGCATGGAGCCTGCTTAAGATTCTCTCTCTGCCCCTCCTTCTACCCCCTCTCTCTCCCTTTAATTTCTCAGTGTGGTCTCTGATGACCTTATCTCTAAGGAACAAAATGCCTCTGCTAAGTTTTCTACTATCTGTCTTTTTGACAGTGACATCATTCTATGTAACAACAGTTTGAATTATTAAAACCAATTATTTCTTGTCACCTCGGATTAAAATAATTCAAAATAAAAAACAACAAAAGTGGTTTAAACTGAAACATTTGCTCCCCATCAAACTTATACAAATCTAAGGAAACTTCTACCATCCTGATTGTGTTGCTTACATACTGCTCAATTACTAGACATGCAAGCATTTATTAAAGAGGAGAAAACATAGGGTCTAGAACATACTTCCCAGTTCCAGGAAAGCACACTTGATTTTAGATGCCTAAGTTTTCAGAGAAAAATCAATTCTACCAACAAATTATAAACCACTTGACTTTAATTATACTTAATGTTTTTTCCAGTACCATATTGATGGAATACTGTTGTTGAAAAGTTGAAACAGTAATTTTCAGAAGAGATTCAATGATGACAATACAGAGTAAATGAATGAGGAATGTATTTTTTTCCTGTAAAAATAATTTACTCCAACTAACATAGATTTTATATTTGAATATATGGGGATATTAGAAAAGTGCAAGACAACAAAACCACAACAAATAAGTTTTTATGATTTTACTAGTGATTTTCTTTAAAATTATAATATTGAAAATATATAAAAACAAATGTAAATTTAGATAAAATATTTAGTATCGAACCACACAAAATATATTCTCAGAATGAAAACCAATGCTCATAGCATTCTTTTATAAGGAAAACATAAATAGCATAGAATAATAGAATAGTAATGGCCATTTTGATGTAAAAATTTCTAAATTTTTAAAGGACAGTAGATCTACCTACCAAACTAGCGACATAGTTACAAACTATTTTAGAACTTCGCACTGATCCTGCACAACACTCTTCTAGGTCTTTGCTAAGTCAGCTCTTTTTCATCATTCATGTTTTAGTTTAAGTATCTTATGCCCAGAAAGTCCTTTCCTAGTTACCGCTGAGCCCTATGCAGTATTCATCTGTCTAAGAGCTCTAATTTACAGTATTTAAGCATTCGTTTACCCTCGGTACACCCACTTTAATAAAAGAAGCTCTGTGTACCTTTTTCAACATTGTATTTCAAGTGCTTATTATCATCCCTAGCACATAGGATATACTCCGCAATATTCATTGGAAGAATGAATAACTAGGTGATGCTTGACTCACTTAGAAAACTCAAAGCCAGCTTTCATGGATTCCTGGTCTAATAGAGAGATTTACAGTAGTGTTATGGGAAGCTTAGAGTAACAGCCTAAGAAATGTACTACAAACAATTGGACATAGTATTTATTCCTGTAGGAGCAAGATGATATTAGAAACTCTAAAACATTTTCTAGAGAGACAATGAACTCTGTATATAAAAATGCCACATATTTATTTGAGAGATAGTACAAGTCAAACTTGACTTAACATATGAAGGGCAGGGTACCACAAGGGGCTCTTTCTATGCCTACCACAGAAATTTACATAATGTCTCCTTGGGCCGGCAGGGCTACAAAATGACCAGAATGCACCTTGGCCAGACTATTGGAGGAAATTAAAAGAACATACATGGTCTCTTAAACTCAAAAATAATGCACTGGCAGGGGAAGAAATGGAAAGTTTAACTTGTTAATTCCTACCATGATCTCAGCATCTCACCAGGGAATTAGTTTTCACACCATCTTGTGAAACAAAATTAAATCACTATTTTAAGGTGAGGACATTGTAAGTCATTCAGTAATTTCCCCAAGACTGTAGTTAGAAAATTGAAAATTATGAACTCAAGACTTTTAAGCTACCTAGTCTGTTCTGTTTCTAATACAGAGTGTTAAGAAATTTTCTTGAAATTTGAGAAATTGAAAGTTACATTTGTTGATTCAGTATTGAAGAAAGAAAATTTCCGGTATTATCATCTTACCTAGCATCAGAGAATTCTGTGCCAAATTAAAAAATAAATAGTAAAATAGAAGTTTTAACACAGTACAAGTCTACCTTAATTTATGGCCTAAAAGGTGTTTAACCTGGTGAGAAAACAGTCTTCAGCCTCAAGATAAACATTGGCAGATTTGCAAATGAACATTGGCGACAGTGATGTGCAGGGGTTGATAGCATCAGAAGCCACAGTGTAAGAGAAGGATGCAAAGACTGCCTAAGGATGCATGTGTTGCCAACAGGTAGAGGCTTAAACCATGAGGTAAGAGTGAGGAAAAGAGTGCAAGAGAGATATGTGCTTTTCTTCCTTTCAAAGGTTTTAGCTAAATTGGTTAACTTTTCTCTGGCACAACTCCCTTGTGGTCATGAATGCTATTTGTTGATATGAGTAAGAGTATGACTTGGGCTTTAGTAAGGGAAGTACAAGCTATTAACGTGGACCTGCAGTTAATTTGTCTCCAGAATTTTCTAATGGTGTGAAGAATACACTTTTGCCATGAACAGCAAGTGTTTTCGGTAACATTTCAGTAAAATGTCGACTGGAAGAGATTAAACTAAGCCAATTGTTCTCAATCTTTTTTTTTTTTTAATATACCATTTTTCAAACACAATTACTTTTTTTATCCTCAAAGAGATGTGTATTTTGATATACATAACACATCACAATAGACCTTCTTTACTGGTATTATCACTGTTGGGGATGTGAGGCCTGCACTTGGGTCCCCCACCTGACACTCTATACTCCTAAAGCCCCATAAATAGAAAGTGAAGACATCTGGTCTAATTCAGTCTTGCAGTTCACACATGATAAAGCTGAGGCCTAGAGAGATGTAATTCCTTGTCTAGGGTTACACAGGTGGTTAATATATAGTTGGAGTCCTGGTCTCATGCTCTCATTAGCAATAGGCACCTATGCTCACCTCCAGATTTCCTTGGCATACCTTTCTCCTGTAGACCTGGTTTCCAATCCCATTCCCACCAATTATAACAGTAACTCTGAAGCTCTGGGTTAGCTCAGTGTTTTAAGGAAATGCAGAGACCTTTATGTTAATCCTAACATCCACAAATGTGTCATATTTATCACCCAACATGGAGAATTCAGTAGTGATTTTGTCCAAACCTTTCACAGAGACTTACACCCATAAACTGCTTTCTGTCATTTAAATGATTCCAGTATGTGTGTGTTGTTTCCACAACTGGTGAGAATGTTCCTTTAGGGGAGGACCACATATTAAAATCACATAAAGAAAAAAAGGGAAGCAATTATATATGGGTCATTGTTTACATAATATCTTTTGAGGGCAAGAGAAATT
The DNA here is from genome assembly GCF_024610735.1 of Ursus americanus. Taxonomy (NCBI): domain Eukaryota; kingdom Metazoa; phylum Chordata; class Mammalia; order Carnivora; family Ursidae; genus Ursus; species Ursus americanus. Next base: position 54,751,399 of record NC_142144.1, on the reverse strand, counting down.
ATAGAGTAAGGAATTTTTAGTGTCTATCAGCTAACCACAGTATATACCATAGAAAAGGTGGCTTATTTGTTTGTTGCTTTGTTTTTATCTTAAAGGTGTTTCTTGGAGTACAGATATTTTCCATTATTTTTGTATGTTACCTCCCTATCTGTGATCTTTATCCCTTCCCTATTGTTTGGTTATGAAAGCTAGACTTATAGATAATTGTAATCTCTCAAATAGATATTAAAATATATCAGTATAAATGGTATCTACTTTATTAACTTGTGTGTGTGGTCTTGAACCCATATTGCTAAAGAAACAACAACAACAACAACAACAAAAACTATTACCTACTGGGAAAAGTACAAATGTGTGAATTCTTTCACTTCAGTGATTGACAGAACAAAGACAAAATCAGTTGTGCAGTAGACACAAAAATGTTTGTTTATACTTGGCAAACAGTGGAAAGGATCTTCTGGTTGGATATAATCTGACCTAATGTTTTTTACTCCAGTTTCTCTTCCTCTCCCTTAATTTGTTTATTGAGGGTGGTGCTACAAATCACAGAGAAATAGAGTTTAAGAAGTGAACGTATTGGAGAGATTTCCTGAAACTTTTGCTTTGGGTGTAAAATTTAAGCATCTGTCATTGTCTAAGCCTTGAAAAAATATTGAAAAATCTATGAGGGAGAAAGCATACAAGAAAGATATAAATTTAGACTGTAGTATTAGAAGACTGATTTAATATGAGCATGAGGAAGCTCTAAATTTTGGTAAATTTCATGATGACATTAAGGACTGGAATAGTATATGGGAATGTCTGCCGATCCCTTCTATCTCTGATCATACAGGGAAAAAAATCAGAAAGGGTGCATGCATCCCTTTGAATTAGTAGTTTTGTACTAGTTGGGTAGATACCTAGAAGTGCAATTGCTAGATCAGAGAGTAGTTCTATTTTTAACTTTCTGAGGAACCTCATACTGTTTTCCAGAGTGGCTGCACCAGTTTGCATTCCCACCAACAGTGCAAGAGGGTTCCATTTCTCCACATCCTCACCAACACCTGATGTTTCTTACGTTTTTTATTTTAGCCACTCTGATAGGTGTGAGGTGATATCTCATTGTACTTTTGGTTTGCATTACCCTAATGATCAGTGATGTTGAGCATCTCTTCATGTGTCTGTTGGCCATCAGTGTATTTTATTTGGAAAAATGTCTATTCATGTCTCCTGCCCATTTTTTAATTGGATTAATAATTTATTTTATGAATGTTGAGTTTTATAAGTTCTTTATGTATGTTGGATATAACCCATTATCAGATATGTCATTTGCAAATATCTTCTCCCATGCAGTAGGTTGCCTTTTAGTTTTATTGATTGTTTCCTTCACTGTGCAAAAGCTTTTTATCTTGATGAAGTTCTAATAGTTTATTTTTGCTTTTGTTTTCGGGACACATACCTAGAAAGAAGTTGCTATGGCTAATGTCAAAGAGGTTACTTCCTGTGTTCTCTAGGATTTGTATGGTTTCAGGTCTCATATTATGGTCTTGACCCCATTTTGTGTTTATTTTTGTGCATGGTGTGAGAAAGTGGTCCAGTTTTATTTTTTTATATGTTGCTGTCCAGTTTTCCCCACGCTGTTTGTTGAAGAGATATTCTTTTTCCCAGTGGATATTCTTTCCTCTTTCATTGAAGATTAATTGAGCATATAGTTGTGGGTTTGTTTCTGGGTTTTCTGTTCTGTTTCATTGATCTGTGTGTCTATTTTTGTGCCTCTACCATACTGCTTTGGTCACTACAGCTTGGTAATATAAAATTGAAGTCTGAAATTGTGATGCTTCCAGTTTTGCTTTTCTTCAAGATTGCTTTGGCTGTTTGGGGTTGTTTGTGATTCATACACATTATAAGATTGTTTGTTCTAGTTCTGTGATAATGCTGTTGGTATTCTGATAGGGATTGCATTAAATATGTAGCTTGCTTTGGATAGTATAGACATTTTAACAATATTTGTTTTTCCAATCCATGGGTATGGAAAGTTTTTCCATTTCTTTGTATCATCTTCAGCTTCTTTCATCAGGGTTTTATAGTTTTAAGAGTACAGATCTTTTACCTCCTTGGTTAGGTTTACCCCTAGGTATCTTATTGTTTGTGGTACAAATGCAAATGGGATTTATTCCTTAATTTCTCTTTCTGCTGCATCATTATTGGTGTATAGAAATGCAACAGATTTCTGTACATTGATTTTGTATCCTGTGACTTTACTGACCTTGTGTGTCAGTTCTAGCAGTTTTTGGGTGGAGTCTTTAGGTTTTTTATACATAGTATCACGTCATATGCAAATAATGAAAGTTTGACTTCTTCCTTGCCAATTTGGATACCTTGTATTTCTTTTTGTTGTCTGCTGAGGCTAGGACTTCCAGTACTATGTTGAATAACAGGGGCATGAGTGGACATCCACATCTTGTTCTTCAATGTAGAGGAAAAGCTCTCAGTTTTTCCTCATTGAGGATGATATTAGCTTTGGGTTTTTCATATATGACCTTTATTAAGTTGAGGAATGTTCCCTCTAAACCTACTTTATTGAGGTTTTCTATCATGAATGGGTGTTGTACTTTGTCACATGCTTTTTCTGCATCTATTGAAAGGATCATATGGTTCTTATCCTTTTATTAATGTGATGTATCACATTGATTTATTTGCAAATGTTGAACCACTCTCCCAACCCAGGAATGAATCCCACTTGATCATGGTGAATGATTTTTTTAAATGTATTGTTGGATTTGGTTTGCCAGTATTTTGTTGAGGATTTTTGCATATGCTTATGAGGAATATTGGCCTGTAGTTCTTTTTTAGTGTGTCTTTATCTGGTTTTGGTATCAGGGTAAGATGACCTTGTGGAATGAATTTGAAAGTTTTCTTTCCTTTTCTATTATTTGGAATAGTTTGAGAAAAATAGACATTAACTCCTCTTTATGTTTGATAAAATTTGCCTGTGAAGTCATCTGGTCCTCGACTTTTGTTTGTTGGGAGCTTTTTGATTACTGATACAATTTCTTGGTTAGTTATAGGTGTTCAGTTTTTTATTTCTTCCTGTTTCAGTTTTGGATATTTATATATTTCTAAGAATTTATCTATTTTCTCCAGGTTGTCCAGTTTGTTAGCATATAGGTTTTCAAAATATTTTCTCAATAATTGTTTGTATTTCTGTGGTCTTGGTTGTTATTTCTCCTCTCTCATTTGTGATTTTATTTATTTGAGTCTTTCCTCTCTCTTTTCTTTTTTCTTTTTCTTTTTAATAAGTCTGGCTAGAGGTTTATGAATTGTATTAATTTTTTTGAAGAAACTGCTTCTGGTTTCATTTATCTGTTTTTTGTTTTGTTTTTGTTTTTTTTGTTTTTTTTTTTGTTTGTTTGTTTGTTTGTTTTTAGTTTCTGTATCATTTATTTCTGCTCTATTCTTTGTTGTTTCCTTCCTTCTGCTGGCCTTAGACTTCATTTGTTGTTCTTTTTCTAGCCCCTTAAGGTATAAAATTAAGTTGTTTACTTGAGATTTGTCTTGCTTCTCAAGGTAGGCCTGTATTGCTATATATTTCCCTCTTAGGATCACTTTTTCTGCATCCCAGAAATTTTGGACCATTGTGTTTTCATTTTCATTAGTTTCCATGTATTTTTTAAAAAGATTTTATTTATTTGTGAGAGAAAGAGAAAGCAAGGGCACAACCAGGGGGAGTGGCAGGCAGAAGGAGAAGCAGGCTCCCCTCTGAGCAAGGAGCCCAATGTGGGACTCGATCCCAGGATCCTAGGACCGTGAGCTGAACCAAAGGCAGACACTTAACTGGCTGATCCACCAGGTGTCCCTCCATGTTTTTTGTTTTTTGTTTTTTTGTTTTTTAATTCCTATGGTTTTCTGGTTGACCTGTTCATTTGTTAGTAGCATATTGTTTAACCTCCATGTATTTGTGGTTTTTCCAGATTTTTTCTTGTGGTTGATATCTAGTTTCATAGCATTGTGGCTACAAAGGATGCATGCTATGATTTCAATCTTTCTGTATTAATTGAGGCCTAATTTGTAACCTAATATGTGATCTATTCTGGCAGATGTTCTGTGTACACTTGAAAAGAATGTGTATTCTGCCTTTCACGATGGAATGTTTTGAATATATCTGTTAAGACCATCTTGTCCAGTAGGACATTCAAAGCAATTGTTTTCTTGTTTATTTTCTGTTTAGGTGATCTTTCTATTGATGTAAGTGGGGTGCTAAGTCCTCTACTACTATTGTATTATTATCATTTAGTTCCTTTGTGTTTGTTATTAATTGTCTTATATATTTGGGTGCTCCCAATTTGGGTTCATAAATATTTACAATTGTTATATCTCCTTGTTGGATTGTCCACTTTATTATATAGTGCCTTTTTTATTCTCTTGTTACAGTCTTTGTTTTAATGCCTATTTCATCCAATATAAGTGTTGCTACTCCAGCTTTATTACTGATTTTATTTTATTTTTTGGACCCCAGATTTCACTGACATCCACTTGCATGATAAATATTTCTTCATCTCCTCACTCTCAACATGTAGGTGTCATTAGGTCCAAAATGAGTCTCTTATAGGCAACATATAGATGGGTCTTTTTGTTTTTTTTAATCACTCTGTCACCCTCTGTCTTTTGATTGGAACATTTAGTCCATTTGCATTCAAAGTAATTATTGATATATATCTATTGCTATTTTATTACTTGTTTTGCCATTGTTTCTGGAGATTTTCCCCAATCCTTTCTTATCTTTGCCCTTTTTGTCCCCTTTATTATTTCTTGCAGGGCTAGTTTAGTGGTCATGAACTCTAGGCTTTGCTTGTCTGGGAAACTATTTCTCGTTCTATGCTGAATGACAGTCTTGCTGGATAGAGTATTCTTGGGTACAGATTTTTCCCATTCAACACTTTGAATATATCATGCCACAACCTTCTGCCTTGCCAAGTTTTTATTGAGAAATCTCTTGCTAGCCTTATGGATTTTCCCTTATAAGTTACTGTCTTCTGTTGTCTTTCTGCTTTTTTTTTTTTCCCTTACCACTATATTTTGTAAATTTAATTACAATGTCTTGGTGTTGGCCTGCTTTTGTTGGTTTTGAAAGGAGTTCTCTGTGCCTCCTGGATCTGGATGTCTGTTTCCTTCCCCAGATTAAGGAATGTGCTCCTGTCTCTTGCCCTTTCTTGTGATCATGTCTCTTTCCCCTCTGTAGAACCTGAGATCCCTTTCTCCTAAACCATGTCTTCACACTTCCTACTTTATTCAATGTGGCCTGTTCTCTCCCTTCAGTTTTGAGTTTGCCCGTCAGTTTTCAGGTCTACTTCTAACATATTTAGGTTGATTTGATACCTATCTAGTTGTGTTCATGGGAGGAACCAAACTTAGGGCCCTCCTACTCTGCCACCACCTTACTCTTCTCTGAATGTTAAAAATTTTAAGTAGTTGATATTATAAAAAGGAGGGAATTATCAGTTCCAAATAATATTCAACCATAAATTCTTCAAAGATTTGTTCTCTAATCCCATCTCTTTTCTTTTCTAGGATTCCACTTCCACTTATATCATACCACCTAATATTGTCATACAGCTCAGTGATGCTCTGTACATTCTCTTTAATATATTTTGTCTCTGGGGTTTCATTTTGGATACTTTCTATTATTATCTTATAAAGTTTATTAATCTTTTTTCTGTAATATCTAGTTTGTTATTAATCTCAAGTATGCATATAATATATATATAGTTTTTAACATTGAAAATGAGTTTTTATCCTTTCTAATACTTTTTATTCATCTTCTTAAAATTTTGAACAGATTAAATACAGTTATTATAACTGTTTTAATGTCTGTGATAATTAAAAGATATCAGAATATTCCTTCCTTGTTGTAAATTAAACAACAGTCTTCTAAATAACCCATGGTATCAAAGAGGAAGTGCCAAGAGAAACTGGAAAATACAGTGATTTGAACAAAAATCAATTCTGTGCATACCAAAATTTGAGGAAAACTGCTAAAGCAGTATTTCATGGAAATTTAAGGCATAAGTAATCCAAGTTTCCCTGTAAGAAACTAGGGGGAAAAAAAATCAAGTACCCTCCAAAAAAAAGCAGGAAAAAGGTAATAATAAATATAGGAGGAAAATAATTAAGACTAAGAACAAGAAAATGATAGAAAAAATAGTAAAAATGATTAAGTAGCTACTTATTGATAAACATCAATAAAATGGAAATCCTCTTGTTACACTGACCAATGTGAAGAAGGTAATGAAACAAACACAAAATCACAAATGTCAGGAATTAAAGAAGCATTGCTATAGACCATAAAAACATTTTCAAAATAATAGAGTACTACAAAGAATTAAAACAAACAAACAAAAACAACCAAACAAAAAACCAATTGTGAATATAAACTCAAGAACAATAGAAAACATAAGTAGTCTGTATGTATTAAAGAAATACAATTTTTAATAAAAATATACAAGAAAACAATATTTCTGGTCCAGATGTGTTTTTAGAGAAATTCTATCAAACTTTTAGGAATTAATATTGAGATTTCTGTAGTGATGGAGTAAAAACCTCCAAAAACCACTGGTTCATAAAAGCACAAGAACAGTGGCAACAATGGTCAAAATCAGCTTTTTAGAATGCAAGAAATTAACCAAACTTGAAACAAACTGAGGAACATTTAGCTAATAAAAATGACTGGATCTTGTTAAGGATGATGAAATTTGTGGCAATTTAGTTTTTCCTATTTCATCTCTCACCCTACTCCACAATAAATATGAAAAACAGGAACCTCACAATCATAGTAGTCATGAAACCTGAAAGACTAGCAGTCACTAAGGGAGAAGAATGTATTTCAAGCTTCCCCCCAAATCCCAACTTTAGATATTTTTCATTATTTGACTTGTCTGGCAGTTCTGTGGAAACATTCATTGGCATTGCTTGTCTTTATTTGATCTGACTCAGAACTCACTCATGACAAACAACCTTTCCCCTGCAACCCTTATCAGAAGTAATCAGTGGCAGTTATTCATAATTGCAGCTCTTTGAGACAGCAGTAACAGTTTGAAGAAACTAAAAGCTGACCAAAAACTCAAAATGAAAAGCTGGAAATGAGATGTCAAAAAGTGTCCTTGAAAAGCTATATAACCTATTTCTGAGAATCTAAAAAGCCAGATGCATGTGGAGTTTTATACATAAGCCAGAAAGACCCAATTAGGCCCCACCTAATATACAGTCTCAGGCTGATCTTTTGGGTACATGCAAGCAGAAAGTAAAGTGAAGGCAGAATTTTAATTGTAAGAGTGTTGAAGATGTTTTGAAACATACACACAAAACCTATTACAAAAGCTCAGAGACTTTCTAGTTTAAGGTATTTAAGAAAAAACAAACAAAAAAACAATGTCCAATCATAACTTACTACTATAATCAAGGAGATATCTCAATGGTCATACACAGCAAATAATATATTACAAAATTAATTAAGGAAAACCACAAACAGTGGTTACAAAAACAACCACAATAATCCCTGAGAAGCAGAAGAAATCTAATTTTGCATTGCTGCATTTTTTATTTTAATTATCTGGTTATCAACAAAGAAAAATTACAAGATATGCAAAGAAATTAGAAAGTGAGAAAACATCAGTAGAAACTCTTCCTGAATATGCCCAGATATGGACTTACTGGACAAAGACTTTAAGTCAACTAATTCAAAATATGTTCAAAGAACTAAAGGAAACCATGCCTAAAGAATTAAAGTATGAGTATAATGTCTCAACGAATAGAAAGTATCAATAAAAAAAGGTGCAGAAAAATGTTTGACAGAATAATGGCCATCAATTTCTCAGTTTTGATGAAAAACTTTAATCTGCATATATAATAAGCTCAACAGTTTCCAGATAGCACAAAACTGAAGATATCCATACCTAGCCACATCATTGTTGAACTTTCTAAAGCCAAAAAGAGAGAGGGAGAGAAACTTGGAAAGGTGGCATTAAAAGTGCTGAAAGGAAAGAAAACATGTTAACTAAGAATTCCATATCAGGAAAAAACTATCCTTCAACAGTGAAGAGGAGCTTCTTCACATCTCAAAGATGGACAGATGCACTTTTCCATATCTTCCCACAAAATATAACTAAACACCAAGACCATCATGTCCGTATATCTATATATATCTTATATCTGTATATCTATATATACAAAGGTCTATATATATAAGATATATATATATATATATATATATATATATATATATATATATATATGAAAGGTGAAAGTAGATGAGCTAGTAATTCTATTACCAAGGAACAAAGTATGTTGAGTTCTCAGGTTTCTTTTTGCCTCATGTATGTCACACTTGGAGCTGAAAAATATGGCAAAATGAAAATGCTTATGCCTGCACACACACACACACACACACACACACACACAAATCACAAAAATCATTTTCTCTCTAGTCAAATGACCAGGAAACTTGGGAATCTGGCAAGACAAAAAAACTTTTAGACAATAATCATGCTAACCAAACACCACAAAAAAATAGTATGTCCCCACCCTCATCCACACCAACAAAACCTTAATGGGGAGCCTGGCCTTTCACACAAATGAGGCAATAATGACGCTCTCCAGAACTTCACCAGAGTGCTGTCAGAGAGGGCAAAGTAGGGGAGGTAGATATCCAGGTTTGCCTTTGGTAACAAAACTTCCACTCATCATGATTTCAGTAGAGAATACAAGATAAACCTGAAATTCCACTGACACCAAGCAATAAGAACGCACTCTTACTCTAACCCCTGTGCTGCTCACAAAGGAGATCTTATGGTGAGTCATCACTTTCACCATTGCCTAGGAGTCACCATCCATACTACTGGGTCAACACAGATCTTGTGTGGATTTGGAACTTCTGCCTCTATCCAGATGTCCCACTCACTCAAGCATCAGTAGAGACTGAATCAGAAACCTGTACTTCTACCTTTAATTGGATGGTATAGGACAGGGACCTCCCCACCCCTTGTTGTAGTAATATAAGAGACAGCCAGCTAAAATAAACTTTAAAAGTTCAAACAATAACAACAGTAACACAATATGAAAACATCCTGGTTTCAACAAAATCAATTTTCAAAATAAGATCCTAGAAAATCATGAACTGATGGAAAAATCACCAGATATCAACATAGACATAAGAAAGAAGTTAAAAGTACTTGACAAAAGATTTTAGAATGGCCAAGTTAAGAGCTGAATAAATATGAATACATTTAAAATAAATTAAAAATAGTAAATTTCAGGAAAGAAATTGAAATTTTAAAGGTTGTAAAGGAGAAGGCAAAATAAATTAAGGCACATTTTCCTGAATAACCAATAGACCATTAAATAGCTGGAAGGGGAATTAGAAAAGATTTTGAAATGATTGAAACATATACTATGACAAAAATTAGACAATTAAGGTAGTATATGAAGGGAAATTTAAAAACTGTAAACAATAGTAATAAAAAGGAAGAAAAATCTCAATTCAAAAGACTTTACCCTAACCTTTATCCTTACTAAAGTAGAAAAAGAACAAACTCAATGCTAAACAAGTAGAAGGAAGGAAATAACAAAGACAAAAGCAGAAATAAATGGAATTGAAAGATAGATAGATAAATAAATAAATAAAACCAAAACAACCAAAAGTTGTTTCTATGGAAAGATAAACAATTAACTACTTAAACAGTGACCTCGGGGAAAAAATGAAAGAAAAAAAAACCCTCAAAATAACGATATCAGGGATAGAGGGAATACTACTACTGACTAAAAGGTAGTAAAGGATACAAAGAATTATAAGGAAATACTATGAACAATTATATGCCAATAAGTTAGTTAACTTAGATAAAATAAATTGCTATAGATCTGTAATGGATAGAGCGATTGAACCAGTAATCACCAAACTTCCCACAACAAAAACTTTGGCCCAGATGGCTTCCCTGTTTATTTCTACCAAATACTCAAATAAAGTATTAACACAAATGTTTTACAAACTCCTCCAAAAGGCGAAATGGTGAGAACATTTATCAGCTTATTCTGTGAAGCCAGTATTACCATAATATCAAAATTAGATGTCCCAAGAAAAATAAAGTAAGTCAGGTATCTGTTATCAATGTAAATGTAAAAGTCTTTTTAAAAAAAAGCAACAAAGTAATCAATAATATATAGAAAGCCTTACTTACTATAAACAAAGCAGATATATCCTATGCACACAGGTTTGGTACAGGTTTGCTTTCAGTGGGGATGAAATGTTCTGTAGGCAAAGGAGATGATTGTACACTTATCTGAATATGCTGAAAAACCACCATGCACTTTTTGAAGAAGGTGGATTTTATGGTGTGTGAATTAAATCTCATAGAAATCTTTTAAAAGCTAATACTAACCCTACACAATTTTCTTCAAAATACTGAAAGTATTTTGAATGAATACTAACTCATGTTATAAGGCATGGATTACCTAGGTCCCAAAAACTAAACTAAAAAAACATATTTACAACACAGTATTCCTCCAGAATATAGATGCAAAAATCCTCAATCACTTAAATTATGCAACACATGTAAACAGTAATACATAATGACAAATTGGAATTTACCCTAAAAATGCAAGCCTGGATCATTGTTTGAAAAGTGATCTATTTAGGGGTGCCTGGCTAGCTCAGTAGTTGGAATGTGTGACTTTTGATCTTGGGGTTGTGAGTTTGAATCCCATGTTGGGTGTAAAGATTATTTAAAAATAAAACCTTTTAAAAAAGTGATCTGTTTCATTAAAGGAAAAAAAATAACAACCACCAAAATGATAAAGCTTAATAGATGCAAAATAAAATTCAGTATCCATTCAACCTTCATAGTCAAAACACACATACTCATATACCTTCATGATTTAAAAAACAATGACTACGAACTGGTATAAAATTTGACCTTTCTGAATTAGATAAAGGGCTTTTACAAAACCAAACCAAAAAAAAACATGTAATACCATATTTGATGATAAATGATACAATATATTATTCTGATTTCAGGATGCAAGCATTTTGCCCTCAACGTTCCTATTCACTATTGTACTAGAGGTAATAGCTAGTACAATAAAATTTTTTTAAAAAAGCAATTAAAAATAAGAATAAAAGGACTGCAGATTACGTTATTTTCTTTACAGAAATCCAAATAATCTACCAAAAAGCTACTAGACATATTTAGTGACTTTAGTAGTGTTATAGGATGTATGTTACATATACAAAAATACATCAAATTTCTAAATGATAACAATGGACATTTGGAAATCAAAATAGCATTTTACACTAATAATCAATGAAATACTTAGTCATAGATTTAGCAAAACATGGACAATGTCTGGTTGCTGAAAACTATAATATATATTGATGAAAGAAATCCAAAAGACCTAAATAAATGGAAAAGATATGTCATGGATTGATGACTATTGTTAAGATGTCAGTTCTCAAAATGCTCCTCGTATTTTCAGTGCAATTTCAATCAAAATAGAAGTAGGATAACTGCAGAAATTGTTAAGCTGATTCTAAAATTCTTAATAAAAAACAGGCAAAGCAAAACAAAAACCAGAAAGCTAAACGAATTATGAGAAAGAACGAGGTTGGAGGACTCACACTATTTGATTTCAAAATATAAAACAGAACTTCACAGTCTGCTTTTGAATAAAGGTCATGTGTTACTGAATAGATATATAGAGAGAATAGAACAGAGAGTCCAGAAATAGAGGTACACAAATATAGTTAAGCAATATTCAAAAGTGATGCCAAGAAATTTCAGTTAAGGAAAGATAGTCTTTTCAACAAATGGTGGAATAATTGGACATATATACTTCAAAAACTAACCTTGATTCATACATTTCATTGTATACAAAAAGTACCTCAACAATGGATTACATTCAAATATAAAACAAGAAAACTATAAGACACATAAAAGGAAATACCAGAAAAAATCTTGGATACTTTAGATAAGGCAAAACTTCCATGGATATGATGCCAAAATCACACTGGATAAAATAAAAACTTGATAAATTGGATTTAATCAAAATTAAGAACTGCTGCTTTATAAATGTTACTAAGAATAAAAATAAGTCATAAGTTGGGAGAAAATGACAATTTCATATCTGATGAAATATTTGTTACTAGAATATATATAGTTTAGTCTAAAAACACAGTGATTGGAAAACAAACATCCAGATTTTTAAAACTGAGTAAATCATTCAAATAGACACTACAGAGATACAAATTAAAAGTACATCAAGGTACCACTACACTACCTGAATAAATAAATCTTTCTGAAAAGCATTCATGAGGATGCTTAGCAACTGGAATTTTCATATTTTCTGGTGGTAATGCAAACTGGTACAGTCATTTTGAAAATGTTTTCCAGTTTCTTATAAAGTTAAACATATACTTACCATATGATTCTGTAATTTCTCACCTAGGTATTTGCTAAGTGAAATAATAACTTCTGCTCATGCAGTGTCTTATATACAAATGCTTATTACAGCTTTACTTAAAAAAAATAGAAGCAACTCAAATGGCCCTCAAGTGGGAAAAGGGCAAACTATTGTGCATATAAATAAATTCTAGGTAGGGGTCTTCTCAGAAGATGGATAAGTAGAAAGACCTTAAGATCATTTTTCACACCTTTACAAATAGACATTACTCATATCCAAGTAAATAAATCAGAAAGTTGCTCAAAGATTGGCAGAACAAATTCCACAACTAAATGTAGAGAAGAAGCCACATTGGAGAGATTAAGAAGGGCAGAAACTGTGGTAGGGAGTTGTCTGCAAGAGGAGCTGCAGAGACAGTGATGGGAAAGCATCAGGAAGCCCACATGGGGAAAACAAATCTCCATAATGTCTGGCCTTGAAAACCAGAGGGGCTGAATTCCATGAGTTTGTATAACTAGGCGAACTTGGAGTCTGGAGCTATAAAAGTCACCTGACTCACCACTGGATAAGCCTGGAAGGAAACAACAGTTCACACAATGCCTGAGGCAAACAGTAGTCAGATCTGTTTATACTGATTTCTGAGCACGTGGGGAACTTCTCAGGGGAAAAAAAGGCAGTCACCATTTTCCTTCCTCATCCCCAACATAAACACAGAACTGCACAGATATTTATTTACTACCTAACCTGCTAGCAGTGTACCCTGCCCATGGGTTCTCCTGAGGACTCACTTACTCCAAACCTGCTGGCCTTGGCCTTGGGCTCAGCACAAATACTCTTAACTTGGTATGCTCCCTGCATAGCCACAGCCTCCCTGTGCAATGCCTTCAGCTGGCCATCTTGCTTCAGGTTATCTGGCCTAGGACTGGTAGGCCCAGTGCAAATTTTGCCTATTGCCATGCATGAGCCCTGCCCAGCCACCATACACATAGACACCACACCCCTGGCTGCCACCGCATGCTGCACCTCCAGTGGGAGGGATCCAGCCTAGGACTAGCTGCTCAGTGCAAATTTTGCTAATTCTGCTGCCCCACCTCTGACCCTCTTCCAGTCATGCCTCCTTAGAGCTGGCCTGCCTGGCTTTCACTAACACCACAGAGAGCAAGAACAGCCCACAATAAGCAGTCAGTGCAGAGAGTCTGTGCTGAAAGGTAAAACAACTCAGACACAATAGCAGGATGCAAGCAACACACAGAGGAGACTCCCCTGAAGTAGCAGGTTCTGGTGAATACGGGACACTGCACTGCAAGGCATTACAGGACCTCTTCTTTATAATGTCATTATTTTCATGCCCAGAAGATGTAGCTGACTTCCCTAACACAAAGCAATAGACACAGAGAGGTAGACAAAATGACGACACAGAGGAATATGTTCCAAATAAAGGAACAGGACAAAAATCATAGCAGGAGATCTAAGTGAAACAGGAACAAGTAATATGTCTGATAGAGAATTTAAAGCAGTGATCATAAAGATACTCACTGGACTTCAGAGAAGTGTTGAGGACATTAGTGAGACCTTTCCCCAAAAAGATAAAAAAAATAACACATCAGAGATGAAGAACTCAAATAAAATTAAAAATGCAATAGATGGAATAAATAGGAGGGTACAGGAAACAAAGGAACGTATCAGTGACCTGGAGGGTGAGTAATAGAAGGCAGTCAACCTGAACAGATGAGAGATAAACAAATACTGCCTAATGAGAATAGACTTATAGAATTCAGTGATTCCATCAAGCAAAATAACATGTGCATTATAGGGATCCCAGAAGGAGAAGAAAGAAAAAAAAAAAGGGTGGGGGGGGGGGGCGGCAGACAATGTATTTGAAGAAATAATAGCTGAAAAATTCCTGAATCTAAGAGGGAAACAGAGATCCAGATTCAGGACGCACAGAGATGCCCCCCCAAATTAAACCCAAGAAGGTCCACACCAACACACATAATAATGAAAATGACAAAAAATAGTGAAAAATAATTTTAAAGGTTGCAAGAAAAAAGAAGACAAGCATTCAAAACAAACCCCATAAGGTATTAGCTGATTTTTCAGCAGAAACTTTGCAGGTCAGATGAGAGTGGCATAATGTATTTAAAGCGCTAAAAGGGAAAAATTCTGCAGCCAAGAATACTCTATCCAGTAAGGTCATCATTCAAAATAGGAGAGATAGAGAGGTTCTCAAGCAAACAAAAGTTAAAAGAATCCATGACCACTAAACTAGCCCTAAAATAACTGTTAAGGGGGACTCTGTGAGTGGAAAACAAAAATCATAAGTAAGAGTAAGAAAAATAGGAAGCACAAAAACAAAACAAAACAAGTATATCTTTAAAAATCAGTCAAGAGAAGCACAAAATAAAATGATGTAAAATATGATATCAAATATCTGAAACATGGGGGTCATGTTCAAAATTAAGTGACCGTCATGATATAAGTCATAATATAGACTGCTATATGCAGATGCTATATATAAACCAAATGGTAAACACAAATAAAAAACAGTAATAGAAATGCAAAAAAAGTAAGAGTAAGGAATCCAAGCATATTGCTAAAGAAAGCCATCAAACCATGAAAAAGAGAGAGGACAGAATCATAGGTAAACTACAAAACCCCCAAAACAAGTAACAAAATGGCAATAAACATATATTTATCAGTAATTTGAATGTAAATGGATTACATGCTCCAATCAAAAGACATAGATGAGAGTGGATAAAAATAAATAAATTAAAACAAAAAAGATTAAAAAACCCATCTCTATGCTAACTGCAAAAGACTCATTTCAGGCCTAAATATACCTGCAGATTGAAAGTAAGAGGATAGAGAAACATTTATCATGCAAATGGATGTCAAAAGAAAACCTGAGTAGCAATATTTATTTTAGACAAAGTAAACTAATCACAGTCTCTAAAAAGGGACAAAGTAGGACAGTATATAATAATAAAGGAGACAATCCAATAAGAAGTTACAATTGTAAATATTTATGCACCCATAATGGGAGCACCCAAGTAATAAAATAGTTAATAACAAACATAAAGGAATTAATCAATAGTAATACAATAATAGTGGGGGAGTTTAATACCCTACTTACATCAATGAATAGATTATCCAAATAGAAAACCAACAAGGAGACAGTGGCTTTGAATGACATGCCCGACCAGAAGGACTTAACAGAAACATTCAGAACATTCCATCCTAAAACAGGAGAGTACACATTCTAGTCCACACAAACATTCTCCAGAATAGATCACATATCAGAATAGCCAACAAAACAAGCCTCAAAAAAGTCAAAAAGATTGAAGTCATACAGCATCTTTTCTGACCACAACACTATGAAACTAGAAATCAACAAGAAAAAATCTAGAAAGACCACAAATACATGGAGGTTAGTAACATGCTACTACACAGGAGCGCCTGGGTGGCTCACTTAAACATCCAACCATTGATTTTGGCTCAGGTCATGATCTCAGGATTGTGAGATTGAACCCCATGTTGGGCTCCATGCTGGGCATGGATCCTACTTCGGATTCTCTATCTTCCTCTCCCCCTGCCTCTCCTCTCTCTCTCTCTCAAATAAATAAGTCTTTTTAAAAAATAACATGCTACTAAACAATGAGTGCATCAAGAACTCAAGAAATAAAAAAAAAATACATGGAAACAAATGAAAATAAAAACAAAATAATCCAAAATCCTTGGGATGCAGCAAAAGCTGTTCTAAGAAGGAAGTTTATAACAAATACAGGCTTAACTCAAGAAGCAAGAAAAATCTCAAATCAACAACTTAACTTTACACCTATAGGAGCTAAAAAAAGAACAACAAACAATACCTAAGGCCAGCAGGAAAAAGGAAATCATGAAGATTGGAACAGAAATAAATGAGATGGAAACTAAAAAAACAAAACCCAAAAAAACAAACAACAACAACAACTAAAACAATAGAACAGATTAATAAAACCAGGAGGTAGTTCTTTGAAAAGATCAATGAAATTGATAAAACTTTAGCCAGATTCATCAAAGAAAGAAAGAACAAAAAGTACTCAAATTAACAAAATCACAACCAAAAAAGGAGAAATAATAACTAACACCACAGAAATACAATCATAAGCGAATACTATGAAAAACTATATGCTAACAAATTACACAACCTAGAAGAAATGGATAATTTTTTAGACGCATATAGCCCACCAGACCTAAGCAGGAAGAAATAGAAAATTTGAAAAGACCAATTACCAGCAAGGAGATTGAATCAGTAATAAAAAATTTCCCTAAAACAAAAGTCCAGGAACTTATGACTTCACAGATGAATTCTACCAAACATTTAAGGAAGAGTCAATATCTATGGTGAACAGAGATACAAAAATCCTTAACAAAATACTAGCTGACTAACTTCAACAGTACATTAAAAACAATCATTTACCAAGATGAAATGGGATTTATTCCCAGGATTGAAGGATGGTTCAATATTTGCAAATCAAGACACTGATAAGGAAAAGGATAAAAACCATATGATTATTTCAATTGATGCAAAAGAAGCATTTGACAAAATACAACATCCATTCATAATAAAAGTCCTCGACAAAGTAGGGTTAGAGGGAACATATCTCAACATAATAAAGGCCATTGTGAAAAACCCAGGGTTACATTATACTCAATGGGGAACACTGAGTTTCCCACTAAGGTCAGGAATAACACAAGGATGACCACTCTCCTCACTTTTATTCAACATAGTACTGGAAGTCCTACCCACAGCAATTAGACAACAACAACAAAAAAATAAAAGGCATCACAATTGGTAAGGAAGGAGTAAAACTTTCACTATTTGCATACAATGTGATACTTTATATAGAAAACCCAAAAGAAAGCACAAAAAAGAAAAACAAACCCTGCTAAAACTGATAAAGGAAGTCAGTAAAGCTATAGGATACAAAAATTAATGTATAGAAATCTGTTGCATTTCTGTACCTATGATGAAGCAGCAGAAAGTGAAATTAAGAAAACAGTCCCATTTACAATTACACCCCAAAATAATAAAATAGAATAAACATAAACAAAGAGGTGAAAGACCTATACTCTAAAAATTATAAAATACTGATGAAGGAAATTGAACACAAAACAAAGAAATGGAAAGACGTTCCATACTCATGGATTGGAAGAACAAATATTGTTAAACTGTCTATACTACCCAAAGTAATCTACACATTTAAGATAATCCGTATCAAAATACCAACAGCATTTGCATAGAACTGGAACAAACTATCTTAAAATTTGTATGGAACCATAGAAGACCCTGCATAGCCAGAGCAATTTTGAAAAAGAAAAGCAAGCCTGGAGATATCACAATTTCAGACTTCAAGTTATATTACAAAGCTGTGGTGATCAAAACAGTATGGTATTGGCACAAAAATAGGCACATAGATCAATGGAACAGAACATAAAACCCAGAAATGAACACACAAATACGGTCGATTAATCTTCAACAAAACAGAGAAGAATAGCCAATGGCAAAAAGATAGTCTTTTCAACAGATGGTGTTGGGAAAACTGCTCAGATACATGCAAAAGAATGAAACTGGATCACTCTCCTACACCACACACAAAAATAAACTAAAAATGGGTTAAAGACCTAATGGCGAGACCTGAAACCATAAAAATTTTAGAGGAGAGCACAAACAGTAATTTCTCTAACATCAGCCATAGCAACATTTTTCTAGATCTATCTCATAAGGCAAGAGAAATCAAAGCAAAAATATGCTACTGGGATTACATCACAATAAAAAGCTTCTGTAAAACAAAGGAAATAGTCAAGAAATCTCAAAAGCAAACTACAGAATAGGGGAAGATATCAAATGACGTATCTGATAAAGGGTTAGTATCCAAAATATATAAGGAACTTAGATAACTCAACATTCAAAAAACAAATAATCCAATTAAAAATGGTCAGAACACATGAACAGATATTTCTCCAAAAGACATCCGATGGTCAACAGACACATGAAAAGTTACTCAACATCACTCATCGTCAGGGAAATACAAATCAAAAATACAGTGAGATACCACCTCACAACTCTCAAAATGGCTAAAATCAACAACACAAGAAGCAACAGGTGTTGGCAAGGATGTGAAGAAAGGGGAACTCTCTTTCAGTGTTGGTGGGAATGCAAACTGGTGCAGCCACTCTGAAAAATGGTATGGAGGTTCCTCAGAAAGTTAAAAAGAAAACTACCCTACTACACAGTAATTGCACTGTGGGGTATTTACCCACAAAATATAAAAACTCTAATTCAAAGGTATACATTTGCCCCTGTTTTCTTATAGCAGCATTATTTACAATAGCCAATTTTCCAAAGCAGTCTAAGTATCCATTGATAGATGAGTGGATAAAGAAGATGTGGTATATGTGTACAATGGAATATTATTCAGTCCTAAAAAAAGAATGGAATATTGCCATTTACAATGACATGAATGGAGACAGAGTATAATCTTAAGCAAAAGAAGCCAGAGAAGACAAATACCATATAATTTCACTCATATGTGGAACTTAAGACACAAAACAAATAAGCAAAAGGAAATAGAGAGAGAGAGACATACTAAGAAACAGACTCTTAACTATAGAAAACAAACTGATGATTACCAGAAAGGAGGTGGTTGGGCTGTAGGTAAAATAGGTGGTGTGGGTTAGGGAGTGCATTTGTCATGATGAACACTGGTATGTGGAAGTGGTCAATATACTACATTGTACACCTGAAACTAATAATACTGTATGTTGACTATACTGGAATTAAAATTAAATTGAAAAAAAAAAGAAATTCTACTTAATAATACAAAGGAATAAATTAATGATACATATAACATCGATGAATCACAAATGTCTTATTGTTAGTAAAGGAAGCCAGACTGAAAGGATTTCAAGTGCATGATCCTTCTGTATGACATTCGTTTTTTTATTATAATAATATTTTTTTATTATATTATGTTAGTCACCATACAGTACATCCCTGGTTTTTGATGTAAAGTTCCATGATTCATTAGTTGCATATAACACCCAGTGCACCATACAATACGTGCCCTCCTTACTACCCATCACCAGCCTATCCCATTCCCCCACCGCCCTCCCCTCTGAAGCCCTCAGTTTGTTTCTCAGAGTCCATAGTCTCTCATGCTTCATTCCCCCTTCTGATTACCCCCCCTTTCTTTATCCTTTTCTTCTCCTACCGATCTTCCTAGTTCTTATGTTCCAGCAATTGCACTACTGGGTATTTACCCCAAAGATACAGACGTAGTGAAGAGAAGGGCCATATGCACCCCAATGTTCATAGCAGCAATGTCCACAATAGCTAAATTGTGGAAGGAGCCGAGATGCCCTTCAACAGATGACTGGATTAAGAAGATGTGGTCCATATATACAATGGAATATTACTCTCTCATCTGTATGACATTCTTGAAAGGATAAACCTAGAGAAACAGAACAAAGACCAGTGGATACCAGGGTGTGGAGTGGAAGAAGTGCTTGTCTACAAAGGGGAAAATTACTTTTATTAATGTTATGATATTTTAATATTAAATTATACATGTTAGAATATGACATACATGGCCTAAATATATTACATGTGACTCAAATTACTATCTATCTATAACATAGAGAAATTAAATTATATGTAATAAATGTGTAGCTTAAATGAATTATATATGTGATACATATACAAAAATATATCTTAGAAATTGATAAAAATTTGATAATTGCCTAAAATTACAGCACCTAGAGTTATTTTAATTTTGATAAATTTTCTTCCATTTTAAGTATGCATATGTATGTATTTGTGTATAGTTATTTATATACATGATTTTGATAGTCTCATATAATTTACTTTCAGTTAAAATGTAATAATAATCTGTTCAAATGCCTCAGTCTAATAAAGATTAGCATATTATTTCATCAAATATTGATACTACTACTTAGTAACAACACTAACATCAGTAAAGACCAATAGCTATGTTTAGTTTTCACAATAACCCCAGAAACATGATGTTACTGTTTTAAATTTTATTATTCTGAGCCTTAGATTAAGTACAGTCTCAGAAACTAGGGAGGGGAAAGAGTTGATTATGGAATAAAAGCTATTTATTTGAAAAAAAAATCACTTATATGGAACCATTATATATTTATCCCTCCAAATGTAATATGTAATAATGCTTTTAATTTTCTCAGATGGTCAAAATTCCCTTTGTCACATAAGACTTTTAATTATATGTAGCAGATTTTTATTTCATATCTTATGTTTTATTTATGAATTTGTATCTCTTTATTAAATTTCATATGTTTAACCTAAAAATAGACACAAAAAACTTTATAGAAACCAGGTTTTGCTCTTACTGTTTCCCAAATATTTATGCAATTTTAAGAATAAATTTCCCATTATTTTTGATGATTTATTATATTTAGAATTATTATACATTACACATTATTTTTCAGGTATGAAAACTAGATATTTCTATGCTCTTTATTTTGTGTTGCAAGTATGTTTCAATTATTAGAACTTAAACACCTATAGTTTATGTGCTCTTAAAAATATATGAGGATAGATCTCATGTTGAATTTTTTAATACAGTACAATAAACAACCCAACACAAAACAAAAACATGTATCTTTATATTTGCAGCATTGGACTCCTTCATTTATTCTTTTTTACTCTCTTTTTTAAAAAGCTATCATTTTCCATTTTCACCTAAACTTTAAAATTGTTTTCTAAAATTATTTTGAAAAAGAAAAATATATTTAGAAAATTGGACTTTTTAACAAATATGCTTTAGGCCATTAGACAATAGTTAACATATTTGAAACTCAAATTAAAAAGATGTTAGCCTAGAATTTCATATAAAGTCAAATTGAGTTTTAGTTTTATAGTTAAACTTACCAACCATGGCAGAAATCCCTGCCTCATTTATTTAAAAAATGTGAACTTGCCAGCTTTTAACCTTTCTTTCAGAATCAAATGAAGTATATGGGAAGCACTTAGCACAGTTTTGGTCCAGTTTAAATGGTAATTATTCTTATTATCAGTAATTTCCGTATACTACATTTACCAATATAAAAACCCCCTTGTATAAGAAGTTCTCCAAAGATAGCATAAATAAGCATTTCAGATTGATGTAGCTATCAATGAAATCTATTCTTTCATTTCTGTATCTGTGTATAAATATAAGTATATAAATGTATGTTAATTTCATCCAAAAAATTATAAATTACACCCAAAGCATGTGTATTACATATAAAGATTGAACTGTAACTTCTGAAAAGGCTCCATCTTAAAGTGCCTCAATTTTCATAATACATAACAGATAATGCAGGTAATTCATACAGATTATAATGGAAGACTTGGGTGTATCACCCCAGGAGAGTAAGAAAAAAAGAAAACTGGTGCTTTACCCTTATAACAACAGCCATTGAAGGATTTTTGTTTTTAAAGATTTTATTTATTTATTTGACAGAGAGAGATATCGAAAGAGGGAACACAAGCAAGGGGAGTGTGAGAGGGAGAAGCAGGCTTTCCACTGAGCAGGGAGCCCAATGTGGGGCTTGATCCCAGGGTCCTGGGATCATGATCGGAGCCGAAGGCAGAAGCTTAACCACTGAGCTACCCAGGCGCCCCTGAAGGATCTTTTTAAAAATAAACATTGCTCAACCTTTTAGTAGAAAGATATTCTTGTAGATATTCTTTGTATAATTTATTTTTTATGGTATAACTTAAGCATACACAAATGTAAAGCTAAATATGCTTTCTTTGAGCTTATAGTTCGGATAACAAAAAATTTTCAACTAAACAGAACATAAATTAAAAACCATAATTTTCTTAATAACATCCTTGTCATAAAGGTAATACTGTGTTAAAACTAAATTATAAATATTGAGCTAATTCTATAAATATGTTTTATATTTATTGTCTTTCACTTGTTATGTTATTTTTTCTTATTTTGAGCTTGTTGGGTCATTACTGATTTTATTGCCTTTATAAGTGTTTTATATTCTATCCTCTTAATGATTTTAAAATGAATCATCCATTATTTTTAATGGGTCAGTAAAAATTGTACCTCAAGATTCAATTAAGGGAGGAATCTAAGCCCTTGTCAACTGTGTATTAGTGATGTGTGTTTCATATGTAGCCAGATATGAGTCTGTGAGAGCAGTTAAAGCATTTAGCTGCCATAGTGCTTACACAGGAAGAGTGAATAGTGATCCTGGTTTGTGTATTGAAATGACTCTAGGGTTGTGCTGATGCTGATGCAATAGCACTGTTGCTATGGCCCAAAATGAGCTTTGGTTTTAAAATCTACTTGCATGCAAACAGTGCCCAAGGGATGTGGATATGATTTTTTAAAAATCACATTTTTAATTAAAAAATATACTAAACAAAACCCCAAATATTGGTATCTGTTAAAAGTTTCTAGAACTACATGAAGTCAATATTATTTACAACATTTCGTAGTTCTACATTTAAATTTTACAACAGGTCTATATGAGCCAAAATTATTAAGTTTTTACACTCACTTTAAATATTTTCTTTCCCCCAGGGGGCACCTGGGTGGCCCCATGTTGGGCTCCACCAGCAGCATGGAGTCTGCTTGAGAGTCTCTCTCTCTCCCTCTGCCCCTCCTACTCTTGTGCTCTCTATCTCTCTAAAATAAAAAAATCTTTAAAAAATATGTATTTTCTTTCATAATAGGCTCTCTGCCTCTTAGGAAGGAAAAGTTCAAGCCACAATAGACATTTCTCTATTAATAATCAGTGTGGTGTTTATAAAAGTCTTACTTTGGGACACCTGGGTGGCTAACATAGTTAAGTATGCAACTCTTAATTTCAACTCAGATCATGAACTCAGGATCCTGGAATCAAGCTCTACATTGGGCTCCCTGCTCAGCAGGGAGTCTACTTGTCTCCCTCTCCTTCTCCCCTCCCCCTGCTCACTCTGTCTCTCTCAAATAAATAAATAAATAAATCTTAAAAAAATAAGAATAAAAGTCATACTTCTTTCAAATATTACATTTAGTATGGGAAAATATATTATAACTTTCTCTCCTCCTCTCTTTCAAAATTTCAGTTGAAAGTTGAAAAAGTCAAAATTAGATGGATTTATTTCCTCCCATTTCAATCTTTTCTTTTTTCTTTTTTTTTGGCAATTAAAATCCATTTGTAATAGTAGTTTAGGTGATGATAGTTACAATGAATAGGCAGAATTAATATCATTTAGTAATTAGCATTAGGCTAACAGGATTAATTTTAGACAATAGGGACAATATAGCCAGTGAGAGGGGCGCCTGGGTAGCGCAGTCATTAAGCGTCTGCCTTCGACTCAGGGCATGATCCCGGCGTTGTGGGATCGAGCCCCACATCAGGCTCCTCCGCTGGGAGCCTGCTTCTTTCTCTCCCACTCCCCCTGCTTGTGTTCCCTCTCTCGCTGGCTGTCTCTATCTCTGTCGAATAAATAAATAAAATCTTTAAAAAAAAAATATAGCCAGTGAGAGAGCAAGATTTTGTATTCATATTTATAAGTACTGACAGAATCTAAGCCAGAACAAATGCAATGCAAGTTGTTAACTGTTAGGGTCTTCTTTGACCATAAAGAAATTGTGAAGACTGTGGTCACAACCTTTGGCACAATTAGATAGAGTTGTTATTTTTCTTAATGTTCAAGAAAAATTTTAATAGATTCTGTCAAGACTGAAAACTCATCTTTAAATTATCACTTGAAAATCAGAGTATTATGTGGACTGAGAGTTGTAGGGGAAAGCCACTTAAGATGATAAAAGTTTTAAGTGTTTTCTCTTTGAGATTTTATTTATTTATTTATTTGAGAGAGAGAGAGAGAGCATGAATGGGGTGGAGGAGCAAAGACCCAATTCTGTATTACTATAAGATAAATATAGGATTAAATGGAAAGTGTCATTTTATTGTATAAGAACATGTAACATGAGATTAACCCTTTCAATAAATCTTTAAGTGTACAATACAATATTGTTAACTCTGGGCACAACGTTATACAGAAGATCTCTAGAAGTTAATCATCTTGAATAACTGAAATTTTATGCCTTTTAATTAGCAACTTCCCATTTCCCCCTGCCCCCAAGCTCTGGCAACCACCAATCTATTATATGCTTCTTTGAGTTTGGTTCTTTTAGATATCTTATATAAGTGGAACCAAACAATATGTGTTCTCCCATAATTGGCTCATTTCACCTAGCATAATGTCCTCCAGGTTTATGCATGTTGTTGCATGTTGCAGGATTTTCTTCTTTTTTAAGGCTGAATATAATGCCATTGTATGTAAATGCCACATTATTTTTTATACATTCATCCATCAATAAGCATTTAGGTTGTTTCTTATTTTAGTTATTATGAGCAATGCTTCAGTGAACATAGGACTGAAGATATCTCTTGGAGATCCTGATTCCTGTTATTTTATAAAAATACTCAGAAATGGGATTGCTGTATCTTATGGTAATTCTACTTTTAATTTTTTGAGGAATTTCTGTACTATTTTCCATAATGGCTGTACCATTTATATTCCCACCAATAGTATGTAAATTTTCCAATTTCTCCATTTCCTCACCAACATTTGCTATCTTTTTGTTTTTGTTAATGGCCATCTTAACAGGTGTGAGGTAATATCTCATTGTGGTTTTGATTTACATCTCCCTGATGATTAGTAATGTTGATCATCCTTTCATATAAGTGTTGTCCATTTGTATGTCTTCTATGGAGAAATGTTCATTCAGGTCCTTTGTCCATGTGTTTTTTTTTTTTTTTCTTTTTGCTATTGAGTTGTAGAAGTATGTTATATATTTTGGAAATCATTCTTCATCAGATGTATGATAAAACCTAAGGCTAGTTCTCCGGCAGTGACAACAAGAGAACATTTATGGAAAATCAGGATTTGACTTACCATTATTTTAACTAGAACAATATCAGAGGAAAAAAATATATATCAGTTATCCAGTGCAGTAAATAAAGTCAGAGATGTTTCCAATATAAATTCTATCACAGATCACCCCCAACCTGGATAACACAGATGCTTTCTTTTTCTCTCTTTTCACATGCAACAAGCACCAAGTATTCTATCTTTTACCAAAGGTGGGGAGGGAAGCTCTTGAATATTTCTCTTCATCTTTGTTTCCTATTTTGCATTACTTCTCTACTTCACCAACATTTTCTATTATATCACTATGTTACTTTGTCCTTATAAGTATTTCTTCTGTCTTGTCTCCCTCTTCCACAGAACAACAAAAGTTTTCTTGTTAAAAATGGAATTTCACCACGTATGCTATTGTTTGAGGACCTTAACTCAATTGCTGTTTTCAAAGATAAAATATAAAACCTCTACAATGAGATAAAAGGTCTTTCACAAAATGTCCCAACCTTCCTTTTCTGTGTGTTGTGACTCTATTAAACTAACACTTGTTAAGTAGAGCCCAGAGAAACAGATGGTAAGCCAAGGTTGAATAAAAGACCATAAAGAAATTGAAATAGAGATGTTTATTACTCACATGTTTTGGAGAAAAAGCAAAACATGCCTCAAAGTTCCACAAGGGGAGGTCAAGGCAGGGTGCAAGGAAGAGAGCCACAGGATCTGGGGCATATGCCTTTATTAGGGTCTTTTGGTTCCAGTTCTTGGGGATTCCTAGGCTAAGCCTAGATTGGTCAATTCAAGCCCCCAAAAGGTGGGGTTTTGGTAAGCTCTGCATTGGTGAGGTCTTATCTAAGGGACACACGAGGAGAAGGCCCTTGGGGGATGAGAGACACTGTTTATCACAAGGGTCATTGCTGAATTGTTCATAGCAGGAACTTATATTTACTTGTGATTCTGAGGATTGTTATATAGAACATGCACTTACATGAGCAACTAATGTCAGTTTTAGGTTCCCAGCAGCCCACATGGCCAAACAAAATGGATGCTGAGGCAGCAATACCATGGGGTAGCTTAGTCAAACTCTTGATACTATGACATTTACCAACATTATTTCTACTGTCCTCTGCTAACCTATGTGCAAGGCAGTATCATTTGTTCATAACTTTCTTTGTATCTTTTCTTTCTCATTTAATGTTCTTGGCAGTTAGGATATTTAGATTCAATTTAAACTAGCTCTTGTCCTCCATTTTGTCAGGGCTTCCCTCATTCTTTTAGCCAGAAATAAAAGCTGTTTTTCTCTAAATCTACAACATATTGTTAAAATTGCTATTGTAGCCCTCAGTATATTGGATTATTTTGTCATTAGTCATTTATTCATCTGTGTTATCCATCAGACTCTGATTTCCTTAAAGATGAAAAAGTATTGGTCATTATTGTATTTCCAGATCTAGCACAATTTTTTGAACATAATAGGTGTTTAATCAATATCTATTAAATTTTCAGATTTTGTTAATAGTTTAAGAATTTAACTCTACATAAATATTTATTGTTTTGTTAGTAATTTATTAAATATATATCTAACTCTCTCTTTATATGTATATATATAAATAAATATATATATATATAATATATTTCAAAGATGAGTCTATTTGTGGGCATAACTTAAAACAATAGTTTGAGTAAGTTTGTCAAAATCTGAATGAAACAGCACATGTTTTATTTTGTCCCAGAATTTCATCATTCTGGTATTTTTCCAAAATTATGTTTCACAAATCAGTCACTGTTTACCATAGGCTTTGCCAAGTGTTATTTTATATATATATATGTATATATATATATGTATATATATATATTTATTAAAGGTTTTAGATATTTGCTTTTGATGTAAAGTCCTATGGTTTTAGTTTGTGATATATATATGTATATATATATATATATATATATATATATGTATATATATATATTTATTAAAGGTTTTAGATATTTGCTTTTGATGTAAAGTCCTATGGTTTTAGTTTGTGATAATGAATGTCACTTCCTAAAAAATGTATCTTTCCTAAAAAGGAAAGAAAAAAATGTAATATTATTATAGCTCCCACATATAATAATTTAGAAAGTAATAATATATTACTTCAGATATAACAAAAATACATTCATCTTTTAATAATCACATTTCTAAATTTATAACTACACACCAGTTTTATTTAAAAGAAGGCTGATTAACTCCTTGCAATAAGTTGACTTTGAATAATTTGGTATTAAATTTGAACTGAATTTGGGAAGGTGCCAGATGAAATGGGATGGCCATCTGCACCATATGGTCTTGGAAAGGTTGCTAATGTCTAAGTACTAAGGAAGAAGTCCAGAAGTTTCATCTCTTATTGGAAGAATTATATCAGCCTCTACTGCAAAAGAGTCAACATTGAAGAGTGTATCTTAAGTAGTAGGACCAAAATCAGGCCCTAAGACATTTTAGAAAGACTTAACACCTAAGGCTAAGGGAATGATGATATATGTATGGCAACTAAGATTAAAGAAGATGGGGGAGCCTGGGTGGCTCAGTCGTTAAGCGTCTGCCTTCAGCTCAGGGCGTGATCCCGGTGTTCCGGGATCGAGCCCCACATCAGGCTCCTCCACTGGGAGCCTGCTTCTTCCCCTCCCACTCCCCCTGCTTGTGTTCTCTCTCTCGCTGCCTGTCTCTGTCAAATAAATAAATAAAATTAAAAAAAAAAAGATTAAAGAAGATGTATAATTATCTGTTTTTGGCAAATCAGAGAAACAAAAAGGATAAATTGCCATAATAATAAGAGGTGTCAAACTAATGTAAGCCAAATAAATCATACATATCATCCTATAGACAAGGATCATAGAAATGAATTGATATCAAAAGTTCTGGAATAGTTAGTACTAAAAAAACAAGAAAAATGTGAAAAAATTTGACTCAATTGCTTGTCCTAAGTGTAATTTTGCAAAGACTAGCAATTTGTTTTATTCTAATGTAGCATAAATAGCAAAATTTTACATTTTGCTGAAAACAAAGGGCATTGTGGTTTGTGATCAAGAGAATGTTTATTCATCTAACTTTTTGTGTCATCAATTAGAATGTAAAAATTTGAAAAGTTTTCTTCATTTTTCTTTTTGCCTTTGGCGATTTTAGTTTTGTTGCTTTGTTCCTTTTATGCGTTTTGGGCACTATATAAAGAAATGTCATACTTAATGACACCTTACTTTGTTTTGCATGGATTTGTTTATAGACTATGTCTTATTGGTGTTAATTTCCTTTCGCCTGTAGACTAAAATATACAAATGGCTTAGGTACAATACAGATAAAAGAAAATACACACTTGTTGACTGTGGCCCAATAATGTAAGAGGCACTGTGTCAGAAACCAGTCTAGCGCAAGCAAATCACCAGTATATGACTAAAAATCAACTATCGTTATACATCAAACAATGTAAACTTACCTACATAGGTTTCTCTTCCTTATGTCCCACCCCACCGCCTCTCCCAAACTTAGTTATCTAGGACTTTTTATTGATATGCGTCCTTTTCCATCATTAGATTTAAAAGGCAAATCAGACCTAAAAACAAAATAATCTGAAAATGATCTAATTGATATTTGAATCTTTAGCCTATTCTCCAGAATTTATCCCTTGGGAGGTAGATGTAGCTAAGTGTTCTGATGAGGGAAAAATTAAAGTTTTAAGTTTCATTTATTTATTGAAAAATGCTCTGCTTTTGGATTGTCACCAACTTTTAACTATGTCTTACATGTACAGGTATAGATATTCTGCCAGGTCCTTTGGAGTAGAACCAATTATGAGCCCCTGTAAGTTAAGTGAATGTAAGACAAGTAATATACACTGTTTTGTAAAAAGGGAAAGATGTCACAGAATGTTTTCTGTGCCCTTTCCAAGACAGCCTTTATCAAAACTCTTATCCAAGCAGTTACTTGTGTGTAACTTAGCGGAAAAATATGGAGCTACCTGGGAGAAAGGAGATTGACCAGTTCCCTTTGGGGATTCAATATTATTAGAAGATTTCAAAAGTATGAAAATGACGCTAACTGAGGACGTTGGACAGTCAGAGAAAGTGGCTGTAAAATTGAACCGTTACTTAGGCACCCAAACATATTTGAACTTTATATAGGTGAATTATGAGGAAATGGGTTCAAATGAATTACTGAAACTGTGTTCCTTTATTTAATTAATTTATTTTTATAGTTGGGGGTCAAAACTATGGGAACTTAATCTAACTACAGTGTACATTAAAGGCATATGTTATCTTAGCATAACCTGTACAGTTGTTGAATCACTATGCTGTGCAGGGGCCAAAAGCAGGCTACCCCAAAATGTGCCACTTTGGCATGCTGATTATTTTAAATAAAAGTTACTTAAGTGATAGCCTATGTGGGAAGGACACTCAAACTTTGCTCATCCCCCTGAAAACAAGAAATAAATCTCCCATGTGATATGTACCCTCCTGTACCATCCTTATCACCAGATATGGGAAATTTAGAGCTGAGGAGGCTGTATAAAAAAATTCTTATTACTTTTTACTAATTTACTACCCCAGCCCAAATTCTGTTTAGAATTCCTTATGAAGTGAAGCTTCCAAAGTTAAGTTTTCCTTATCCTATCAATTATTCACAGAATAATTTTGTCTAAAAAGCATAAAAACTGTGTGCCTTCGTCATTTCTTTAAGTCTCAATTTCGTAGGTGGGTCTCCATGCACACATCATAAAACTTTTTTCTCTTCTCCTGTTAATGTGTCTTATGTAAATTTAATTCTTAGTCCATCTGGAAGATCTTGAGGCTAGAGCAGAAATTTTCCTTCCTTTCAGTTGTATACCTGGAATTAAAATAACTGTGTGTCAACTATACTCAAATTAAAAAAATAAAGTAAAATAAAATAAAAAATAAAGGCATATTCATCGAAACTAGGCTTATGGTATAATGAAATTATATGACAGTATGAATAAAAAATGGCATTAAACATACCACACACACACACATACACACACACACACACCATTCACGGTAATAGAATCTCCATTTCATTAAACCTGGCATAATTCCATATAATCTACCTTAATATGTAAGACTATATAAAAGCCAGGAATAAAACATCCTAGATAAACAATGAACCTGAAGAGTCATATCCATAATTCGAACTATTGTTACCATTTTCATCATATCTATTTACTAGATTTGTTATGTCTATTTTTAAACATTTATATATTTTAGCACATGCGAGAGAGAGAGTGCATGAGTTGGGGGAGAGACAGAGGGAGAGAATCTTCAAATGGACTCCCCACTGAGTGCAGAGCCCATCACAGGGCACTTTTCTCAAGACCCTAAGATCATGGAATGAGCTGAAATCAAGTCAGAGGCTTGACCAACTGAGTAACCCAGGCGGCGCCCTTTCATTTCTATTTTTTTCTAAAGACTTTATTTATTTATTTGAGAGAGAGAGACACATACACAGAGGGAGAAGCAGACTCCTGGCTGAGCAGGGAGCCCCACGTGGGGCTTGATCTGGGGACCCTGAGATCATGACCTGAGCTGAAGGCAGACACTTAACCGACTGAGCCACCCAGGCACCCCTTTCATTTCTATTTTTTAATGAACATTTCTTTATATCTCAAATTACCTATGTCATCTCTGAATGAGATCGTCCAATAATAAAGTCCTTTTTGAAAATAGCTGGAATCACACATATTTCTGCTTATCCCAATCAAGTCACTAATTTGTCAGTCTGTTTTAAAGGATGTAGAAAAAAATAATACAATTGATTCTGACCTTCAGGGTAACCACCGAAGAATTTTACTTAGATGAACTTTAGCTCATAAATTTGAAAATATTGTCAAATAAGTTGATTGATAAATACTACTTATAATAGTAATCATCTCATATTCTGATACTGTACTGGAATAGTTGCATTAAATTTAGATTTTGATATATTTATTTGTTATTAACTTAATTATCTTTCGAATTTATTGTGCTAAACATGTACTAACAGACTATGGGAAAGACAATCACTTTGTTGGTAAACGTGTTGGTTGTGTTTATTTTAAAAATCGGCTTGGTTAGATATATAAAATAATATTCCTAAAATTTTTGCTAGCTTCCATAATTATTGGTAAGCCATTATCAGTAGAAGAAAATA
Organism: Ursus americanus; assembly: GCF_024610735.1. Taxonomy (NCBI): domain Eukaryota; kingdom Metazoa; phylum Chordata; class Mammalia; order Carnivora; family Ursidae; genus Ursus; species Ursus americanus. The sequence continues at coordinate 54,719,867 of NC_142144.1, read as the reverse complement.
AAAACTAAAATCGACATTTCTGTACAATCACTTCCATCCATTTTTTCCCTCAGACATAAAACAATATTTTTCTTTCTGTTACTATTCCCTCGCTACTACAATTAATAGTAATAAAACTATTATTTTTCTTTCTTTAAAAATAATATTCAGGTTATAAGTATCTCATAAAATATGTACTTATTTTTTTTCCTGAGAAAACTTCATAAGAGCAAAGTTGAACATTTTAAGAATACTTACATTATACTATTGAGATTATGGGTCTTACATATACATGTGAGATTTATTCATTTTACTTCATTGAAGGCTTGTGCCTCTTAAAGGATCACAAAATTCATTATATTCTAGAAGAAAATCTTTTGTATTATTTGGTTTATTTAACAATATGGCAATACACCTTGAGAAAATGGGTCCAGGCCTACTGATATATTTTTTTATTAATAAGATCTCTCAAGTCTTATTTCCACTCTTTCTACTCCACTATCATCTTGAATCAGGCTCTCATCTCTGACCTTAAATCCTAGTCTTTGCATTAGTTGTTGGTTTTTGTTTTGTTTTTGTTTTTGTTTTGTTTTGTTTTTGTCTTCAGGTGTCCTTCACTTTGCACAACAATGATCCTTTTAAACTCTGCTGTCTCAGATGTTTTTCTTGGCTAAAGTTCTTTAGTTATCCTCCAACAGGCATAGGCATGCTTTTATCAATACACTTACAGTGATATCCTTAGTTGCTAGGCAGTGTTAAAGACACTTTGAATAATGACAATGTTTTTTTTAAATTTTCCAATCTATTGCAGACAAATAAGATCATAAAGTATAATAAAAAGTAACATTAGAAAACAAATCAGAGAAACACATAATACAAGGTAATTTTGTATTTTCACACTCCACAGATAAGAATAGGTTCAACAAATTTCTATTAAAATTTATTTTTAAAAACACTCACAATATCTGTACTTACCTTGTGACAGAATAACAGCTAATAGTTTTCAGATTGGCCCTGATTGACAGACCGCATTTTGAGTAGCAATGTATTGGAAGACATGAAAAACCATAGGCATATCTCCCTGAATAATGATTATTAATGAAAAAAATATTGGAAGACCATTACTAATTTTTAGACTTAAAATTCTTGCCACATATGCATCTAAATTATATTATAAAAGATCTTTATAATTTTTCTTTCCATGGACACCCATTGGGCAAAATATGTATGTGTTTCAGTCTCAGTGTAAAAAATTAAGACAAAATCTGTGCATTCTAAAATCATGCTGTTCTGAATATGGTTCAGTTTTAACCATGACCAGCTTCCAGTTATTTGCCTCTTCAGAGCCAAAAGATTTCTTGGATTTACAGAGCAACATTGTGTAATGAAGTGGAGCACTCTTATGATGCTGGCAGGTTAACTGGCAGGTAAGACAGAGCATTCCCTCTCATTACCTGTTAAAATATCAGGAGAATTTCCATCAGAGTCTAGGTTTGAGAAAAGAGACAAAGTATGGCTTTCAGAGGTCTATAACTACAGGGATCATTGTGGGAATTAGAGAGTTGGGGAGCACTCTGATTTCCAACAACAGAAAAAAGCTATATATGTAGGTAGAGTCTTACCCCACCTCTGAAAGGATAGGGAGCTCAGTGAGCAAAGAAACTTTCTCCTCAACAGAGCTTCCACAGTAAACCTGCCTCTCATGCCAAGTCCAGAAAAGTAAAAAACCTCCTAGCTTCTTCCCACCTATGGATTCCTAATTTTTAAAATACTTCCAAAAACCAAATCTAAATCCCAGTTAGCTAATTGCAGTTTGAATACAACAAAATTATTTACTATAACAACACCAATAAACTAACATGCTTCAAAAGCATATAACAGAGTACAGAGTCTCTATAATACTAACGATTTCCAGAATACAGTCCAAAGTAAGTCTACATATAGAAAATTAGAAAAATGTGATTAATTCTCAAAAGCAAATATTTGAGATAACATAGATGTTGGAGTTATCAGACAGTAATCTTAAAGCAACAATTATAAGCATGCTAAAAAATGTATAATAAAACATGCTCATGATGGAAAAAAAGTCAGAAAATCTTTGCAGGACATATAAAATATGAACAAAAAGACAAAGTGGAAAACAATTAAGTTGAATAATACAATATCTGAAATTAAAAACTCATTAGATGTGCTAAAAAGCAGAATTGAAAAGGCAGAGGGAAGTATCAATTAACCTGGAGATAAATTAATTGAAATTTTCCTTCTTTGAAAAATAGAAAAACAATTGTGAAAATAAATGGTCGAGGGGACTGTGGAGCAATATAAAAAATTCTAATATTTATTTTCAGGAGAGGAGTGAGAGAATAGGGCAGTAAAAGCATTTGAAGAATTAATGACAAAATTTTCTGGAGTTTGTTGAAAGAAATAAGCTCAGTGTTTCAATAAGCTCAGTGAAGTCAAAGCAAGATATACACGAATAAAACCACAACTATGCACGTCATAGATCAATTGATGAAATTCAAAGATGAAGATAAAATCTTCAAAGCAGTGAGAGGGAAAAGATACATTATATAGAGGGAAACAGCAACATGGTTAACCACTGGCTCCTCATCAGAGATTATAGAAGCTATAAAATTACGAAACAGCTTTAGAATGCTGCAAGGAGCCCCATGCAAATACTAAAACAAAGAAAAACTCTTAACCAAAAATTCTATATCCAACAGAAATATACTCATGAATTAAGAAAAATAAAAACATATCTGGGGGAAGGAATCTAAGAAATGTTTCACCAGCAGACTGGCACTGCAATGAATATTAAGGGATATTATTTTTTTTTAAGATTTTATTTATTTATTTGTCAGAGAGAGAGAGAGACAGAGAACACAAGCAGGGGGAGAGGCAGGCGGAGGGTTTTGAGCAAGGAGCCCGATGCGGGACTCTTGATCCCAGGACCCTAGGATCATGACCTGATTTGAAGGCAGCTGCTTAACCAACTGAGCCACCCTGGGTCCCATAAGAGATATTCTTGAGACTACACAGAAATGATAACATATGGAAAGTTGGTTCTTCAATAAGAGGTGAAGCACAAAGGAAATGGTACTGGTATTTTTTTGTGGTGGAAAAGGTGATATTCTACTTTGGTTCTCCTTCAAAGCAGAAGTGCTGTCTGCAGTGTTCAGTTGACATCTTCTGTGGTATCTCAGGGACACATTGCTTACGTGCAATGATTGCTTAAGATAGAGGTATAAACATACAGCCATTTGTGAATACAAAATAACTCTGATGGGTCATTTCAGCTTCAACACTCTGACAGGGTAAGCTGGTGCTGTTGGACCTCTACTGTGGGTAGATGTCTCCCTTACATGATAGTGTCTTCTTACCTTCTTTCTGTGGGTGTCATTCAGAGGAACAGTACAAGTGTCATGCACACTAAAATAATCATAACAATAACAGAAATGGAGACTCTAAAGGATAAATCACTGAGGAGTTTAAAAAGGCATTGGGTCATGAGAAGGCACATAATTTATAAAGAAAACACAATAGTTATAAAATCACATGCTCCAAATAACAAAGCAGTAAAAGACTAAAAAAAAAAAAATTGAAACTACAAGGAGATCATAAAAATTTCAGTTTTATTGGTAGACTTCTATAAGCCTCATTCATAATTAGACAGATATACTAGAAAAAATGTGTCTAGAAAAATTAAAAACCCATATTTTTAAGAATTATACACACACCTATAAAAAGATATACATATTATGTTTATTATATATGCATATGTGTATTCAACTGGGAACATAAATTAGTGATTAAATAGAAAATTTAATACTTCAGCTTACAATCACAGAAGATTCAGAATAATCTAAAGTAATGGTGAGTTATGACTGAATATTTCCCCTGAAGCCCTCCACATTGAATTTGACTTTCAAAAAATGCTAGAAATGAAATTAAGAGCAATCAATTCAACACAAAATACAGCTTGTATTTAGATATTTATTTAAATATAGCTTTTTTATCGATTGATGCAAATGAGCCTAAATTGACAGTCTGCCAGATAGGCCTTTCTGCCCTCAACATCATCCAGTCCCAGTATTACATTTCCTTTAGTGATAACAAATTAAATGTGCTGCTTCCTCTTGCACGCAGGAAGTCTCTTGCCTGGTGTGAGCATCATTTGGCATTAATTAAGCCTACCTATCTCACAAGAGATCTAGATGTTCTAAAAAACCTTAGTTCACAGCTGTCATGTGGAATAAGCTGCAAGTCAAAACTGCTGCTTCCATTTAAAAATATCACTAACTTTAAACCCGTTGGGTTAGAATAAGCAGATAAGTGAGTCTGATTTTGTATAATGAGTATAAACAGGTGATTGTGAAAAACTAATGGCTAACGGTTTCAAATGATGGGTAAAGAGACGGCAGATTGTAATTAATGGACACAATTCTATTCTCAAAAAGCAAATGAAACTGTTGAAATAACCTAAACATAAAATTTCTTCGAGAGAAAAAGTGAGTGGAGATGGTTTTGCTTACTTTCTTTTTTTAATTTTTAATTTCATTTGGAAGACTGTGTCAGCATGTTAAATTTAGATATAAGCTTGGAATGTCACTGCGATAGGTAGCTATTCAGTTATTTGTATAACACGCAGCTGCAGTACCTGATGTACAAGTACTAGGAATACCAGACACAGCAAGACTGTTCTGATTTCAAAGAGCCCAGTACCAAACCAGTTGTTTTAAACTTGGGTACTATTATAATCACCTGGTAGGAGTGGGAGGTTGCCTATAAAGTACAGATGATCTGGTTTCAACCTAGAGTAATAGAACACCATTATCTGAAGGTAGAGACCAAGAATGCTATGATTGAAATACTCCAAGATGGTTCAGATGGGAAACAAGATTTGAGAAACATATGCACATAGCCTATAAAAAGTGCATATTTCAGAAGAAATTATGTCTTTCATATGTAAAATAAATTTTAACAAAATATTTTCTAATTAAACCTTAGGCTAAATATTTAGAAATTCATTACAGTATATTTTATCTGATATTATTGCAAAACAGTCAATAAACTATAAGGTTAAAGAATGTATCACTTATATATCTGTCAGTAAAAAGACAAAACAACTAAAATTATGTAATTTTGGAGGGGGACATGTGTTACAATGTTTTAAAATCTATTATTTGAAAAGAAGATTAAACTATCAACTTATTCTAGAATTTAAGAATATGCAACATAAAAATATTAAATACTAAAAGAGTTTTTTAAAAGTTAAATACATCCAAATTGATAGCAAGAAATAAAATGGCATGGTTTTTTAAAGCATGGGTAAGGGGCGCCTGGGTGGCTCAGTCGTTAAGCATCTGCCTGTGGCTCAGGGCGTGATCCCAGAGTCCTGGGATCGAGCCCCACCTCGGGCTCCTCTGCTGGGAGCCTGCTTCTTCCTCTCCTACTCCCCCTGCTTATGTTCCTTCTCTCACTGGCTGTCTCTCTGTCAACTAAATAAATAAATAAAATCTTAAAAAAATAAATAAAATAAAATAAAATAAAATAAAGCATGGGTAAATAAATGATAAATAAAAATAAAGGGTAAATAAAATGGTTACCCTTAATCATTTCATAATATGGTAATAAAAGTGAACAAAGGAAGGATAAAAAAAAAAGAGGGATCATTTGGAAGTACACAATATATAGAAAGAAGTGCATATTATCAGTAACAGTGACATCTGCAAACAAATTAAGCATGCTGGATTAGAAACAAAAACAATAATGATCAGTCTGGATGAAAATGCAGAATTAAACTTTGTATAAGATAGGTACCAAAAAGTTCAAACACTGAATGCTTGAAATTCAATGAATGGGGAAGAAAATACCACACAATGTTAAGCAAAATAAAGCTATGTTAATTTGATACAAAACAGATTTTAATACAAAATCTTCATATGGAATTCACTATATAATGATGAAGAGTGCAATTACTCAGGAAGCAATAACAATTTTATACTTGTCTGCGTGTCATAAGGGAGCCTTGATATATACAAACTAGGAAATATTGACGGAAATTCAAAGAGAAACCGACAAATCTTTATCTTATGAGAGCTGTCAAGACAAATACCCCAATTATGGATAGATAAGCTATAATATTTTAAAATGCACAATTAACAAGCACAACATATAGAATCCTACGCCGAGCAATTCCAGAATACACATTATTCTCAAAAACACTCTCAACATTTGAAAAAGTCATAATACATATTAGGTCCTGACACAAATGCCAACAAATTTCAAATAACCATGACACACAGGCAGCCTTCCCTATGCACAATGTAAGTAAAAGGAGAAAGCAAAAGCCAGCTCAAACACTCATGTATTTAGAAATAAAATTATCCAAAAAATGACATTTTAAATCCTATTGAGAATGCAATGAAACAAAAATGCCACATACAGAAACATGAGGCATACTCATAATGTACTCTTTTCAAGAACAGTACTTGGAAAAGAGGCTGAAAATTAATGTTTTAAGCACACAGGTAAAAAATTAGAAGAGGAATAACTGAATGAAGGCAAAGAGAATGGCATTGTGGCTATCACTTTCTAACTCTTTCCCTCCCTTATGTTTTGTATTGTCTTTCTCTAGTAAAATATAAGCTCCAGAAAGCTAATATTTTTTGTTTTTCCTATTAGCTAATGAAACCCTGGTGCTTAGAACATTGCCTGACAAGAGAAACAAAAGATAAAATGAACTTATGGGACTTCATCAAGATTAAAAGTTTCTGCACATCCAAGGAAACAGTCAGAAAAACTAAGAGGCAGCCCACGGAATGGGAGAATATATTTGCAAATGACACTACAGATAAAGGACTGGTATCCAAGATCTACAAAGAACTTCTCAAACTCAATACACGAGAAACAAATAAACAAATCAAAAAATGGGCAGAAGATATGAACAGACACTTTTCCAATGAAGACATACAAATGGCTAACAGACACATGAAAAAATGTTCAAAATCATTCAAAATCATTAGCCATCAAGGAAATTCAAATCAAAACCACACTGAGATACCACCTTACGCCAGTTAGAATGGCAAAAATAGACAAGGCAAGAAACAACAATTGTTGGAGAGGATGTGGAGAAAGGGGATCCCTCCTACATTGTTGGTGGGAATGCAAGTTGGTACAGCCACTCTGGAAAACAGTGTGGAGGTCCCTTAAAAAGTTAAAAATTGAGCTACCCTATGACCCAGCCATTGCACTACTGGGTATTTACCCCAAAGATACAGACGTAGTGAAGAGAAGGGCCATATGCACCCCAATGTTCATAGCAGCAATGTCCACAATAGCTAAATTGTGGAAGGAGCCGAGATGCCCTTCAACAGATGACTGGATTAAGAAGTTGTGGTCCATATATACGATGGAATATTACTCAGCTATCAGAAAGAACGAGTTCTCAACATTTGCTACAACATGGACAGCACTGGAGGAGATAATGCTAAGTGAAATAAGTCAAGCAGAGAAAGACAACTATCATATGATTTCTCTCATCTATGGAACATAAGAACTAGGATGATCGGTAGGGGAAGAAAGGGATAAAGAAAGGGGGGGGTAATCAGAAGGGGGAATGAAACATGAGAGACTATGGACTATGAGAAACAAACTGAGGACTTCAGAGGGGAGGGGGGTGGGGGAATGGGATAGACTGGTGATGGGTAGTAAGGAGGGCACGTATTGCATGGTGCACTGGGTGTTATACGCAACTAATGAATCATCGAGCCTTACATCGAAAACCGGGGATGTACTGTATGGTGACTAACATAATATAATAAAAAATCATTAAAAAAAAAAAAAAGAACATTGCCTGGTACATATTAGGCATATGATTTAATTCCAACCTTGGTTCTAACAACTTTTTGTAATTTGATCTATCTCAGTTTTCTTATCTGTACTATTTTTAACATGTTGAGGTTTCATAAGAACTAAAAGAAAAACATGCACACAAAAAACCATTTTACATATTGCTCAGCATATATTAGGTGCTTGGTTAGTATTAGCTATACTGTTTTATGTTTTTTATTATACATAATATATTATTTTTCTATATTATCATGTTAGCAATAATTTACAATAGTATTTGTGAAGGAGCATAAAAAAGCACATTTTAAGAGAGTATGAATTTTTAGATATTTTGTAACATAATCTCAAGACACTACAAGACTCTTTTATGGTAGTGTTTTCACTTGTCGCAGTATATTTAAGTGTCTTAGTTTTGCTAAAGCAATCATTTTTTCTGGACGTATTTGTGGAAGTTTTACCTCCTTGGGGTCTCTCAAAGCATCCCCCAAGAAGTAATTCATTTCCAAAGGTCAAGACCTTTGATTTGGGACTATGCCCTTAATGTGCCAGGAGCCTCCTATTCAGGGTTCTGCTCTCTATGGTCATGACAGTGAGGTAGGTCCCAGGTTGTATCTTAACTGTGGTTTTTGTTTTTGTTTTTGTTTTTGTTTCATTTATTTTCCACGGACTGAGTTTGTACTGACACCTATCAATGAAGACCACTTCATTCGGGATGCTTTCAATGACTGGTTATAAGAAAGAATTTTTCTTTTCTTTTTCTTTTTTCTTTTCTTCTTTTCTTTTCTTTTCTTTTCTTTTCTTTTCTTTTCTTTTCTTTTTCTTTTCTTTTCTTTTTTCTTTTCTTTTCCTTTCTTTTCTTTTTTTTTCTTTCTTTCTTTTCTTTCTTTCTTTCTTTCTTTTTTTCTTCTTTTTCTTCTTTCTTTCATTCATTCTTTTTTTTTTCTTTCTTTCTTTTTTTTTTTTTTTTTTGGTAAAAATCTGACTTTCTCTCTGTCCCAAGATGATAATCTTTCATTTCTGGGAGACTAATTGTCAATTTAAAAGATGGCTGAGACTCTCCTAGTAATGCAGACAGTGAGTTTCCTACTGTCCTGAAATGGTCATGCCATATGATGTGACCAAGTCATTAGTCTCCAAAACTCTTCCTTTGCAACCTATAGATAAGAAGGCAATTTTTTTTTAAATGAACTCTTTGACCATTTCTCATCCTTGTCCTTAACTATCATAAACCCTTCCTCCTATTTTACATGAATGTTGTGGACAGTCCTTGGTGTTATATTCAATTTTATGGAAAAGAGTAGAGGTGGGTAGACTGTCATGATATTTTCTTAATCAGTACCAAAAGCCTATATATATATCTTGTCTCAGGATGATAAAAGCTGAAGTTAAACTAATGAAAGTCTCTACTGACATGATTTTAGGGTCTTTCTCAGATTTGATGCTCCTTCAGGTTGTATACTAATTAATGCTCAAAAAAATACAATATCTCAGCAATTAGGATGACCATTTATGAGATTATATTGCTTTGTCATTCATGTATTTCTACCCATCTTTGTAAGAATCTAAACTATGCTCCATTCCTTCCATTACTGGCAGAAGAAACTTACACTTTATTCTGTCTGGTAATTATCCAAATTCCAAAGAAAATCATCACTCAACTTCTAAAAAAATTCAAACATATTCTCGTTTGTATACAACTGAAACAGTAAACTATTAGGATAGATAGATTATAAAAGGCCTCAAATCAGCCATCAAAATGAACCAGAGGCAAAATCAGGTGAGAAGACAGAACACATTGCCCTCACTAAAGATTGCCAGTTAACTGTATGACTATAACAGAGTTATATACAATGATAGCAAGTATGTCTTTAAGTTAATACATAAATTTTAAATGCTTTGAAAAAAAGTAAGTATTCTTGACCTCAGCAGAAACCCCAATTCAGAAAAATCATCAGGTTAAAGGATTTTTAAGTGCTCTATTGTTCTGCAAGAAAGTGACTATTACAAAGGAGTAACATGGAGGCTAAAGCAATGTCCTAGTTTATTAACTAGGTTTATAACTAAGACCCAGCCCTATCTCCATGTTACCCCAAGAGCTAAATCTGCAAAGAACTTTGCAGAGGCTGTAATGGGATGTTAACCATTGACTCCATAATTAGGAAATAATACCGTTGAATATTATCTGATGATCGCCTCTGGTGCTTTTAGGATGGCATTTTATGGGGTGCTGGTGGTCTCACATGGAACCCTGAAAAAATTTTGCATAGAATCACTTATCACACAACAAGACAAATAGCCAATGTACTCTATCATCATTCTTAGCATCCTGTGACCAACATAAAGCATTGTAAAATGATAAAGTCTGGATATAGAAAACTGGACTCTGGGAAACAACCTGAGGGCTTCAGGGGTGGGGGAGTGGGATAGGCTGGTGATAGGTATTGAGGAGGGCATGTATTGCATGGTGCACTGGGTGTTATGCACAAGTGATGAATCATGGAACTTTACATCAAAAACTGGGGATATACTGTATGGTGACTAACATAACATAATAAAAAATATTATTATAAAAAAAAACTGAACACAACTCAGGGTTTCTTTGAATATTTCCAAGCAGATTTTACAGAACTATACTCATGGACTGGATTTTTAATATATTCTGTCCACTATGTTCTGGCTCTCCAAATGGATTAGAACTGTTCTTTGCAAGAAAGCCCTGGCTCTGATAGTAACAACCTAAACAAAATTCCTTGATTTTGTCTTCTTATCCTGAAGAATTTCAACCCATTTTTTCAAGGACTGTATTCCCATTTTACTGGAAGTTTCATTTAAAATCTTTTAAAAGCCTGACTCAGAAACTTTACTGTTTACAGTATAGCAATCTTCTGAAACAGTAGAACAAATGGAATTCTGAATTAAGAAGAGAAAACATTCAGAACTCTCAAACTTCCATGTCCAAAAAGTAGTGTTAATGGCTTTATGAACAATGAGATCAACTGCTTCTGTTTAATTTTTTCTTCCCTTTATGACTTAGTAACAAGCCACCCATGCATCTAGGAATACCATCTTTGACACTAGACCCTGCTCTGTTGTAGGCTGGCATGTGAACACACAAGTGGTTTAAAAAATCTACATTTTTTTGAAGATTTATTTCTTTTAGAGAGAGAGAGCAGGGGGAGGGGGAGAGAGAGAGGGAGAGAGAATCTCAAGCAGACTCTGCGCTGAGCATGGAGCCCAATGTGGGACTGGATCCCATGACCCTGAGATCAGGACCTGAGCTGAAACCAAGAGTCAGATGCCTAATGGACTGTGCCACCCAGGTGTCTCTGAAATCTACATTCTATTACCACTTAATACAGGTACATTTTCCTCAACACCCTCCTTAAAAAACTCTGTGTTTTTTAGATCTAAAATCTAGGGACTGTGTCTTCTGGAAGAGACATGAAGAGAAAGATACCGAATGCCAACACAGGATATCATTTGGTATTATCAAGAAAGGCACAGCAATAAAATAATAACTCAGTGATCCTCAAATGAATATTTTTCAAGTGTTCATTGAATACTGAAATACTATTCTAGCTAGAGTTTTCACACAAAGTATCAGATGATTTTTTAGGACAAGGCAATTTCCTCTATGGAACTTTCAGATCAAGTCAGTCCAGATCCAGCAGATCCCAGTGTATGAAGTAGTTACTTCCTAAATAAAATGAAGCAAAATGCAAAACCACATATTACCATGTTTAATTTGATGCTCATATTCTGTACTTTCTTGGCTGTCTAATATAGCCGTATCTAATTCTGAGAGTTTTAGTTTGGAAATAAGATCAAGAATCTTGGTTTTATTTTGGCACACTGTAATCCTGGCATAAAAGTGAAGTACCCACTATGATCATGATCCTTCTCTTAATAATTGTCTGTGTTGCTCTGCTTGTATATGTAATTTCTGGAGTCTCAACATCTGGAGATGTTGCAGTACATTTGCTGTCACATCACATTATTTGATAAATTACCATTAAACAAAAAGTTCAAGGAAATCTGACACAGAAGTTAAGCCTCAACTAAACCTGAATATCCTACGTAACATGTGAAGCAGAGGAGCATCTGTGTTGAGCATGTTCTCGAGCTTACGTTCTTAGTTTAGGCTTAAAGATGACTTAAAGAGAAGACTGAAAACTGAAATAAAGATTTTATACATCACTGATGGATGTGTAAATTGTTATAAACACTTCATTAAACAATTTGGCATTATCTTTAAGGGGAGAACTTTCTCCTAGCCTATGACTCAACAATTATACTCCTAGGATATGAAAAAATTACTCTGGCCAATGTGGATCTGAAGATATAAAAAAAGAAAATAAGCAACATCTTTCTTCATAATAGCACAAACTGGGAAACAATGTAGAGGTCCATGGAAAGGAAAATGAAAAAAATAAGTTCTAGTATATTTATAAAATGGATTCATATTTTATAGAAGGAAATGTATTCCAAGGAATGGAAATAGTTTGTACAAAAGCCTTAAGATAAACTTTTACAAAATATAATAGGGAGAAAGAAATTGTTGAAAAATTTAAACTTTCTAAATATTTAAGATATAAATATTTGTTTTCATATAAAAATGTATAGTTTGGCTCAAAATTGCATTTTGATTCTTCATATATTTTTAATTTTCCATATTTTATGGTTAAAAGAATGATGTCTCTAAGGTTAACCAGAGTAAATTAGACATCCCAGCCCTATATTTGTCTTAAATAAAACATTAAAATTGTAGCTGGGATAAATAAACTGTACTTCTACAAGAATGTGTGATAAAACGGAAAATAATTATTCAAAATAGAAACCCTTTGAGGTGGCCACTACTATTAAGACTTTATTAATAAAACAAGCAGAAAAATAGCTTTACAATTAGTGTTTCTTTTTAGAAATGTACATTTTTTTAGATAAAAATGATCTCAACACATTGACAAAAGTGATAAGATGAAACATGAACTTTACAGCATTAACACTTCTCAGCTAAGAAGCATAAATAGCACCTATTCAACATTCCTAATGGAATTGTCAGTGATGCCCATGACTTTTGTGGAAATGGAATGAAAGAAAAAAAAGTTGACAGCTAAGTTGATGGAAGAGAAAGCATTGTATTTTCAAATAATAACTGGCATAATAGAAACTCACACTAATGCTTTTGGAAAAGTACACTCTCATTGATATAATGTCTGTCAGATATGTCAGTCTTGTGAAATGTTTAACTTGCCTAGGCAAGTAAAGATGCTAAAAAAGAAAACAATTTATTTTAAATCCCCTCAAAGAGAGGATTAAAGATCACATAGAAAAGCTATAAAAGTTCCCCCCTATGCAATTTGGTAAAATGTTTGAAGAGAAGGGAGCAAATCATTATACATTCTCAGCCACATCTTCTTTTCTGACTCTATGTCAAATTAATGTTAACTAAGAGGATTCATTTGTTCTAATCTTTAGCTGGATGTTATTTGAGAATTTGTCAGAACCCACCTGACTTTCTGCCCTAAACTCCTTTGAGAGTACTTATAGTTTTCCATGGCAAGTTTGTTATCACCAGTTGTTTTTCTGCATAAGGGAGATAACAAAGATCCTCTTCTAAAAGGTTAACTCAGTTTCAAGATGATTGTTGCGACCAGTCTTACTTACAGCTATTACTTTTCTTTGTTGGTGTGTCTTTTGGCATGTACTATAAATTTGGCTAAATTCTGATTCCCTATCTCATTCCCTAGATGCTTATTTTAGCTGCCTGTCGGATCCAGCATTCCCAAGGATGTCTATTCTTACTCCTTGCTTCATTATCCTAACTATAACCTTTTATTTTATTTAACTCAAAAATCTGGATTTGTATGCTAGCAACATATACAATGATATATGCTGTATAAATCAAACATAGATATAATAAGTACTTAGTGGACAATATACACTTCAAACCAAGTCTGTTGTTTTTCAATGTTCATTAATTTCTAGGTATCCATCTCATAGTGTTACTCATAAATTTGCAGACAATGCTTTCTGGTGTGTACACAAGGATACAGTGCTTTCTGGCATTATATTGTCAGCTGCCAGCCTCCCACCAAAAACCACTAAGAAAAATTCTAGTCAAGAAAAGTTAAGTTGATTAAAACTGCTAATGATTTACACAATTTTTTAAAAATTTTGGTAGTGTCTATGAAGGAAGGGTCAGAGGGGTGTATCTATACGCTTTAAGATCAGGACTCAAGCAACTTAAGGTGCATCTTTTCTGAAGGGGACCAGTTTAGCATATTATTGAATATTAATTGGGCAAGTTTAATAATAGTTGTTTAGAATTCATGGACACAATGAGAGATTCTTGAGGTTAGACTTGATATGTGTTGTTTGATAAGCAAGCTGTTTGCCCAAGTGAGCAAATTTTTGTCTGGGTAAATTGAATTACAAAATTTTCCAAAACCAAGTAATGAAATTATTTTGTTGGTTTATAGTCTTATCTTATTGAGAAATAATTTTGGAATAAATAGTCAACTGACGTTGAGAGAGATTGTGTCCATTCTTGGTTACAATAATTAAGTTGTGTAGATGTAAATAGTCTGAGTCATCAACATACATCCTGGCAAATGCCCAGTGCTTGCTGAACATAAAATTTAACTATGCATTTTGAATACAAGTTTGAATATATTAGTGCACACATGAAGATGCATTGGGTTTCCTTGCTTGTGTAAGTATAGTGATTAAACAAGGTAAAATCCACTTAAATTCTGGGATTACCTACTCATGGAGTTACAGATAAGTTTTGACTTTATAGTCTTGAGATTCCAGCTAAAATAAACATTTAGAGAACCATCATCAGTTTCAGGATGGTTTAAGTGAGGAAGAAGGCACCTGTATTTACATTCAAGGTGGGGAGGGGTTATCTTATAATATGAAACCCACCTAAGACAAGAATACTCAATTTATGTCAGGATTTTCCTTCTTGACTACTTGAGTTCCATCAACAATCTTCTTAGCACTATCTGTCCTACCTAAATATCTCACTTTTCCCTTCTTGAGGACTGTCACCATAGATTGTATTTATTTAAATGTCAAGTTACAGAGAAAATAGCCACACTACTGTAAAAGAAAGCAAGCAAATAGATGATGGACTGGAACATAGGAAAAATAATACTATAGAAAAGAAGAAACTGGAACAATGACTCCATGTAATAAAGCATAATTTTTAGAGATAGATCCAAATAAGCTTTGGACTTGTTAGGAAAACAAAGAGGGATCATAAATATTTTTAAAAGTTACTCTGTTTAGAACAAAAAGCAAGCCAGTTTGGGAAAGCATGGCCTTAAAGGAGGTCTATATGATATAGTCAATATTGTACTCAGTATGTTATTATTAATATGATAATTGGTGACCTATTACTTCTCCTAATCATGCCCTTGATGCTAGCTGATAGTTCAGTATCTAAGGAAAATCATTTATGAGAAAGTATCAGAAAGGGGTGCCTTGGTGGCTCAGTCAGTTGAGCATCTGACTCTTGACTTCAGCTCAGGTCAAGATCTCAAGGTTGTGTGATCCAGCCCCATGTCCAGGCTCCATGCTCAGCATGGAGTCTGCTTGAGATTCTCGTTCTCCCTCTCCCTCTGCCCCTCCCCACACTTGTGCATGCTAAATAAATAAATAAATAAATAAATAAATAAATAAATCTTGGGGAAAAAAACTATCAGAAGATATCTATCTAGTCTAAATATACAACTTTTATATAGTTATTTTTTGTGAATATATATATATATTTTTAATATTTTTTAAATATTTTAAAATATTTTTTAAATAGTAAAAATACTATTTTAAAAATATAGTTATTTTTTGCGAATATATATATATATATATATATATATATATATTGAATTTACTTAACACTAAGAGAAGGAATTTTAGAAATACAGTGACCCAGAAGCTACACTATCCAAGAAATAATGGTGAAGTACCTGAGGAGAAAGAATTATCTGTTTAGAAACCATAATTAAGACAGTGATACCTATTTTACATCTGAGATCAGTGATATAAGGATAGTTGAAGAGAAAAATCATCACCTAAGGAAATATGCAGAGGAAGCTATGTTCCTGGACAAATTCAGATTAATATTGAGATAAAAGGGAATATACCAGTAGGGTGGTAAATTTTATGTATCATTTTGACTGGGTTAAGTAATGCCCAGATAGCTGGTAAAACATTATTTCTGGATGTGTCTGTGAGAGTATCTCTGGAAGAGATTAGCATCTGAATTAGTAGACTGAGTAAAGATCTCCATCACCAATGTGAGTGGGCATCATCCAATCCGTTAAAGGCCTGAATAGAACAAAAAGCCTGAGAAAAGGCCAATTTACTCTTTGTGCTGAAGCTGAAACATCTATCTTCTTGTTCTTGGACATCAGTGCTCCCAGTTTTTGAGCCTTAGGACTTGCACCAGGACTTACACTATTTTAACTCCCCCCTACCACCACCACTCACTACCATTCTCAGGTTTATTGACTTGGACTGAATTACACAACTGGCTTTCCTGGTTCTCCAGCTTGCAGATTTGCAGGTGGCAGATCATGGAACTTCTCAGCCTCTATAATCATATAAGTCAATTCCTATAATAAATTTCTTCTTATATGTATATATATATATATATATATATATATCTATACATACATCCTGTTTGTTCTGTTTCTGTGGAGAACCCTAAGAAAGAAATTGCAGATATGAAAGAATTTATTGATAGTGGGCCATGATTTTGAACGTGATAAATTGAAGAGTTTCAGGACTTGGGAAGAGATAGCAAAATTGGGATAAAGTAAGAATAAATAGAGCTTTATGGGTAGTTTAATGTAGAAGATGAGAGGGAACCTGGGAATCTGAGATTTATTTTAACCAAAATAAAGATCTGGTGTAAAGGCCTTAGTGATCTTAAGGCAACTAATAGTAGTGAGATTCTGAGTTTTGGAAAATTAAAATGCATATTAAACCCATTGATGGAAGAGACTAAGCCTAAGGAAGGGAGATCTTGAGAATTATGAATAGTTTTTACTCAAAAATTATAGTATATTACCCTGGTTTTTTGGATAAATGCTAAATAATATGTATATTCTGTGGGTAATGATACTTACAATCTGTTGCTAAATTAAAATTAATTGCATTGAAAGATATTAAAATTCATTAAACATTTTTCCAATTCATTTACATTTAAAACATCATGAAATCCAGAAAGTAAATTAGCAAGCATTCTTTATTTTAGAAACTAATCCTACTATCCTCAAGTAGATAGTGAGAAATTTGCCCTTATTAAAAACTTACGTACTGTCCAAATAGTTGGGGGCCCTATGGTCATTTTTAGATTTAAAATAATGTTAAGTCCAGACTGATGCTTCATTTAGCCTTATATCTCTTTCAAAAATCGGGTGAACTTACCTGATATCAAACAGCACCATGTGCCAATATCCACAAAGTATCCTTTGAGTTACAATTCTCATATTTCCTTCCTCCTTTCCTTCCTTCCTTCCTTCCTTCCTTCCTTCCTTCCTTCCTTCCTTCCTTCCTTCCTTCCTTCCTTCCCCTCCCTTTCTCCTTTTCTTTCTTTCTTTCTTTTTCTTTCTTTCTTTCTTTCCTTCTTTCTTTCTTTCTTTCTTTCTTTCTTTCTTTCTTTCTTTCTTTCTTTCTTCCTTCCTTCCTTCCTTCCTTCCTTCCTCCCTCCCTCCCTCCCTCCCTCCCTCCCTCCCTCCTTTCTTTCTTTCTTTCTTTCTTTCTTTCTTTCTTTCTTTCTTTCTTTCTTTCTTTCTCTTTCCTTCTTTTTTCTCTTTTCCCTATGTCTCATTCTGTCTCAAGGTAACTATGAACACCTTGAGCCCATCATGTGATGGTAGAAATCACAGCTCCTTAATTTTCTATTAGCCGTATTTACCATTTGCAATGATAATGTTTCACTTTCAACACACCGTAGACTGGATATTTATTCTACTATGCTTTAGTTTATTCACATGTTTTCACAATAGAATAATGACCTTTGAGGACAGCCTTGATAGATCTTTGTTTCTTTAGGCTACATTTCTTTAAAGATTTATTTATTTTAGAGAAAGAAAGAGTGTGGTAGCACAGGGTGAGGGGGAGAAAAGAGGGATGGGCAGAGGAAGAGGGAGGGAGAGTCTTAAGCAGTCTCCACACTGAGATGGAGCCTGACCCAGGACTCAATCTCATGACCCTGAGATCACAACCTGAGCTGAAACCAAGGGTCTGACACTTAACCAACCATGCCATGCTGGTGCCCCACCTTAAACTGTTTTTTTATTTATAATTTTATTATCTCAAAGTGAGAATCTGTTGTATGTCCCAAACCTAAAAGTTTCCAGTATTAGATTTCTTCTAATCCCTTTTTATTCCTGTCTTCAAATTGCCCAGTTATTTCCTGAGTTCATCTCTTTCCTATATTTTACCAATGCCAGTCTCCAATCAACAGTACACACATCTAATATTCTGTTGTCTGACTTCTCCCCCCAGGGTACTTGTTTAATTAACAAAGGCAACAGTATTACCAAAAAAAAAAAATGCTACTTTCTAATCTGCAGGGTGTCTTTCACATCCTGGATTACAGTTTCCTTGTTGTCAGTCATCTAACCATTAATCCTATGCAACAGATCTTATGATTTTATTATGAAGACACTCAACCCCTGGTGTCAGTATCTTGACCACTGAGGATAGTCTAATGCTGTAATTAAAAATAGCTTTGCCATATGAAAGGCTTAAAAAGAAGCTTTATTTTTAGCTTATGAAACAAGTCCATCATGTGTAACTAGAACTATGTTTTATGTGCTCCTCACTCACACATGCAGACTAGTTATAGTAGAAGGGAGAAGGAACTTTGAACAGTTAGTTACTTATGTACCTTAAAAAAACTTCTGTCTGGAAGTATGCTATTTCCATCCACATTCCATTAGCCAAGTAAGTCACCTTATCACACTTAACTTCAGGGTTCTAGGCAGTGCAATCCTATCATGTGTCAAGATGATTGGTAGAAAGTATTTCTAACTACCACATAGGTCAAAGTAATCTGGTATTAGACTTTTACATATTTAGATTAAGAGATAATGGTGATACCATATTTCATTTATCTATCGATATTAAAGATCAAGATTGTTTGAAAAACTTTGATTCAACTCATGCAAACAAAATAATCTAATTCGTGTTTCAAATAATCAGGCAAAATTAATCACTGTTAAAATCAATGAGAATATTAAGTGGTAAATTGCAATGCTACTCCCTTTCTTAGTAGCCTCTGAGTTCCAAACTAGTCCATTCTGATTTTAATTATCTAAAATATCCTTTAAGTAATAAAATACACTAAGAAACATCATCATTATCTCTGCATCTACAACTCCATAACTGATTCTGTAAGTCACCCCAATATTCTTTATTCACTGACACTAACAAAATCATAAGGGATGTTGCAGTCACAAAGAATTATATTCTTTGTCTTTTAAGAGATTATAGGACCACTCCATTCCTCATCTAAAGTTAAAAAGACCCTGAAGTCTAGATGGTGGCATGCCATCTTTGCCCCAAGTTGTGTGCAAGTTATAGGCCTTGCACATAAAATACTAAAAACAAAACAAAAGAGAAATACTCTAGTCAGTCTTTATTTTCCCTATTGCAATGCTAGAGGGAAGAAAGGGCATTCAAAGAGTAAGAAATAGCTTTCTCAGAGACATGCTGTCTCTCCAACTTTGTCTCCAAACTTAGCCAAACTTGATATCTATTTTCAGAGTACTGAATTCCTCTTTTGCTTTTTTTTCTTTTTAAAGATTTTATTTATTTATTTGAGAGAGTAAGAGAGACACAGAGAGAGAGAGCACAAGCAGGGGCAGAGGCAGAGGGAGAAGCAGACTCCCCGCTGAGCAGGGCACTCAAAGTGGGGCTTGATCCCAGGACCGTAGGATCATGACTTGAGCTGAAAGCAGATGCTTAACCAACTGAGCCACCCAGGCACCCCTCTTTTTTTTGAGGCATTATTTTAGGCTGTAAAATAAAAAGAATTAATATTAGTTGAACATTTAGTGTTATATTGTGGTAAAATCCTTTATATGTTGTATTTCAGTGGACCTGCTATCATTTTTTAAAGATTTACTTATTTATTTTAGAAAGATAGAAAGCATAACGAGAGGGGCGGAGGGAGGAGTGGGAGAGAGAATCTCAAGCTGACTCTGTGCTAAGCATGGAGCCCAACGTAGGGCTCAATCTCATGAGTCTGAGATCAGGTCTGACATGAAACCAAGAGTTGGACACTTAACTAACTCCACCACAGACACCTCTGACATGCTATCATTTTTATAAACTCAGAAAATCTAATTTTTTCTCAAGTGTCAGTGTTTGCACATAGTGGAAGTAGAATTATCAGACCTGTGTCTCCAAGTCCACATGTCATCTTATGTTACACATCGTCTCAAAATACATAGAAGGTACTCAATACATGTTAATTCAAAGCACTGTTCTAGATCCAGTGCAGAGGCTAAAAAAAAAAAAAAAGGCTCAGCCTTTTTCCTATAGTGATTTATGATCTTATAAAGACTGGGAACAGAGAGGTAATATTTGAGGTGGTCTTTGGGGAGTAGAGGTTTCATATCCTGAGCTGTGGAAGTTTGAATTGCATGCTGAGAACAGCATGAGAAAAGTTGCAAAGGGGAGTGCATACTATCTACATATGGCTGGTGCCTACAGTGAGAAATAAGTCTGGGGAGGAAGCAGGCAGTGGATCGTGGAAAGCCTCGAAAACCAGCTAGAGAATTTGAACTTTTACCCTGAACTTTACGATGAATTATTCTTGCCTTCTTACAAATAACATAGTTTGTTTCTAAAGACACTAAGTCCCTCACCCCTGCTTGAATGTTTGGCACAAAACAATGAATTCATCCCATGCTTCTCAATCATTTTTTGGGATGGCCTCTTAACACTGAACCAAACTACAAATACCATTTTCAGCAGCTTTATGAAATTGCAAAACTGTTTCTGGGAACACAACATAACTTTTGGTCTGAAGATTTCCTGTAGATCCTGGTATTTTTTGTGAATTCTACTCCTATCCATTAGCACAGTGTCCTCTCTAATGTCCTTGTTTACTCCAAACCCAATATTCTGAAAAGAGAAATGGGATGATGTATTTGGTTTAAGCTAGACACTGACTGAGTGATGACATTTAAGCACATTGTGAGTTAGAACTAGTGCAGTATAAACAGCAATTGTGGCTGAGGAGTAAGGAGGATGGGCAATTATGCTTCTAGTGGGCTATTTTTCATGTTCATAACTGGACATAAATATAGGCAATTCAGAGCAGGAAGAAATATGACTAGAACTCAGCTTGGCTGACTTAGTTGCAAACAGAAAAAAGATCCTGAAAAGGGCCGGGAGTCGGTCCATTTTTGCCTCATTTGTTTCCGAGAGGAGTCTGTTTCTGCCTCATTGATTTCTACTCCTCATTGAGTCATGCTCCCATGCTTGTTAAATATCACTTCATCGCTTTCAATTTCATCCTTCTTAGTCAGCATCTCTCAAGTAAGCCACCACATAGAAGCACCAAGTTTCAGCCTCCAATCAAGTGCATTATGGCCCTATTTTTCCAACTGTGTTCATTTACCATACAGATCTGAGCCATGAAGACCTCTTTCCTTACCAGCCACTCTGTTACATCACATCAAGGGAAGAGTTGTCACCTTGCAGTGTTTCACTAGCCCATGAAGGTGAGACACAGGATACAGGAAAGAAAGTGGTTTTCCCCTGCCATCAGTAAAAGTGCTCTTTTACTTTCCTACCTTCACAGACATATCTTCAATAATCTCCAGAGAGAGAAATTACTGTGAGCTCCCCATGTTAACTGTTCAGGACCACAGTCTGAATCGACTGCCCTGCTTACCTTAAAGCAAGAAATTGATCAGGACTTATATTATCATCTCTTTTATCCCTGTTCATCTCAGATCATCAGTTATCCAGGGGACACTCATATTCTCATAAACCTAATGCCCTACTCCTCTCCTCCCTCCAAACTCTTTACACATGTGATTTTAAAAAGTCCTTTCTGACCTCAAGTCCTTCTCTAGATGTTTCCTTAATCTTCTTACTCTAAAACTAGAGTTCTCTTGCTTCACGGCAAGCAGTTTCCCTTGTAGGCTTCCCTAGTGGAAGATGTTTTATTCCTTCTATTCCTTATAACTATATGCCAGGGGTAGTGTAGGTATTTTCCTTTATTCCAATCTAAAATGCAAACCATTTATCTTAGCTACTTCTCAAAACACCAGCTTCTTTGGACTTCATGCCCTCCAGTCACTAAAATAAAAACAAAACCAAGAAAAGCAAATTAGCCTTTCTTTAATTTGCCATTTACCAACACCTTAGGTATCTACATCACCCTTCTCAATCACTGAACGGTATTTTGTGTTTACCTCACTTTTTTCTTCTTTTTCTCTACTTCTGTCACCACCCCAATGACCTCAACCTCCTTATGGGGATCCACAAACATGCACTCCTCAGTTTCTTGAACTATTTACTTTGAATTATGTTTTTCTCCATTTCATCTCTCTCTGTCATGATCACAACTTAGAATTAGTCATATCTATTTTTTTATCATTTCCTGATTATATCCATTTCCCATTTCATTACATAGAATAAAGATTGAGATTTAATAAAAAATACTTTTTACCACTTTATAAAGACAATCCTAAGGTAAAGATTCTTTTTTTTTCTTTTAAGAGCATGGTGGTGAAAACTAAAATGATGGCTAGTATAGTTTGATGCCACTGCTATGATTCACGGAAAGAGGTCAGCATATTTATCTCCTATTGTTTTTGTACCAACAATGCAAATGTCAATGCAGTAAAAGTCCAGTAACATCTTAGGATTATTTTAAAATAATTTTGACATTGCAAATCCCCTGAAAGTGGCCAAGTGTGCTCATGCATCTGTGAACTAAACTGAGAACAATTGTTATAGAATATTTGTTTGAAAGTAAAGAAAAACTCATGTGAAGCATGAATTTTAAATTAGATACAGAGTTCCTGATGTTCTAAAATTTCTATGATGCTAGAGTGGACAAAAAGTAGTATTTTAAAGTGGTTATTATAACAGAGTAAGAAATAGCATATCTTGATTCTTAAGAATGGCCAAGATTATGGAAAAGAGAAGAAAAGGAGGTCTAAAAAAAAGTTGTACACTTAAGCATTGAAGTGTTTGGATATCATGTTCAAGAGAGAGTTATTTAAGGAACAGAGGACAATTAACTTGTGGTATAGAAGTGAATCAAGAAGGGTAGAAATATTGAGCTATTAAATGTGTTGTATTATGTAATTGGGAGACTTGGTGCTATGTTGTTCAGAGGGGAAAACCAAAGACTAAGTATGAATACAAAGAGACAGAATTAGCTTAAAAAAGATGTTTCTAATCATTATGCCAATCTTATAAATGGTAACATTCTCACTGAAAATATTCATGTTTAAAATAAATTCTCATTTCTTCCAACATGCTTCAGGGATAAGTGATACTTGGAGAATTGGCCTAGCACTCTGTGGCTTCTGAAGCCCATTCCCAAAGGAAGAATTTACATTTTTTATTATTCACTGTGGTGCCCAAATGTACCATCTAAAACCAAAAATGCATTACAGCTTAGATATTCAACAAAATTATTTTCCCTAATACTACCTATATAAACTAACTTGCTTTTATTTAGGTTTGAGCTATTCTCACATCACACAAAAACTATCTGTTTCTCCAAGAACACATCTCATAGTTTAAAATTCATAACATGTTCTCGTTTCACCCACCTTGGACTGGCAAATAAATATAGACGTTATTTAAAAGTGATTCCACTTGTGTGTCCAGTAACTAAACTCTAAAAGGCATTTAAGAGATTAGCTTCCTTTTCTAAGTAAAAAAGATACTTGGTTAAGGACTTCTGCACTGGGAAGAAAGGAAAGAGCAAGAGATTGTCATTTTTTAAAAGGTTGAGAGCCAAAGTAGCTAATGAAAGTTATTACCAGAGGATATTTTTTATTAGCTTCATTTCACTTTTGGGATCGATGATGCAGTTTATTTGGGGCCTCAGTGGTTTCTAGATATGTATATACTGCCTCCGAACTTGAGTTTGGCTCCTCACAGCCTAATTTGGCTCTTTGGTAAGCAGTCATTCTGAAATGTGCTGGAAAATTCTAGATATTTAGATATAGAATCTAACATTTTCTAACCAATGGGGTCTCAGTGACACTTCTGATTCCTATGCAGCTATAATGCATAGAGGGAACATACCCGTGGCTCTTTTTAGTTACTCTATTTAGTTTCCTAGAGCAATATATTTCATACAGAAACAAGAGGGATGGAAAGAAAAAAAACCAACAACAACAGATTCACCCCTGCATGGTGCAGTTCCAAACTACCCAATATTTTTAACTTGAATTCTCTGATACTAAGGAATAACAACTCAAAGAGAAAAAAAAAATGAATTGGCTATTCGAAGACAAAAGAGAAAAAAATGAGTTGTCTATTTGATGCTAAAAATTTCTAAACCTTATACAATTTGGAATGTGTACTGAATCCAATTGTTTGGACAAAATCAAATTTTTAATTGAGTATAAAAATTGAATTATGGCTTTTCTATGCATGTTTTTTAAAATTTAGACACATTTAATGACATATCTTTGCACATGTATTATTTTACTTAAACAGCTTATTTTAGAAGAGATATATCTACACTTAAAAATATTCCTAAAATTAACAAAACAAAACAAAACACTTCTTTCCTATTGACTTAAGTTCCTCTTTCTAGGGCAAAATTTCTTGTATATTCCCTCCCTCAGAAATTCTATGGGGGAACATATTAACTTTCCAATGAGATAATATTTACATTTTTAAAAATTCATTTCCTTTTTACCATATTTTTGAGATCCTTCCATGTGAACACATACTAATTTTCACTTTCTTTTTAAGAGTTTAATAATATTCCATTACATACAGTATATTATATACACTATAATTTACATGAGAGCTCCTGGGTGAACAAATTGATTCTCCCCAGTTTTTGGTACATGAAAAACAAGTTATAATGAATATTATTGCTTATATATTTTTGCACACATATTTTATTTTATGATTTTGTCAAGTGAACTTGCAGAGTTAAAAGGCATATGCGTGTAACATTTTTGTAGGTATAAAAGATTTATTTAGTTTCAGTTGCTGTTATTCTATGACAACTTTAGTCAGATTTACTAACATATTTAGTAAATATAAATTTGTGAACTGAGAATCAGAACTCCAAAGTATAGAACAATAGTTAAGCAATAGATGATAGATGATAGTTTTTAGTAATGATGCTTTATGATCCATATCTGTTAAATACAAATGAAAATTGTTCTGATGTTTAAATCAGAAAAAGGGTTAATGTAACTTACCAACGAGGTACAACTTGATAGATCTTATTTGTTAAACACAAAATATCATAATTTATTAATTTGATTTTTTCATATTTATAGAAGTGATATGGATATTGTCTTTTGCTCCAAAAGCAATTGTTTAAAAAAATACCTAGTAACATAATTATAAGGTTTTACAACCTAAAAAATAGAGGATTAAAAAGTTGTTGTCTTTCTACTAATAAACCTAAGGGAAAATATTATGGTATTTTCATAGAAGCTGAAAAAACTTCAACAAATTTCAGTACCCATTTCTGGTTAACACACACACATGCAAAATAATATATTAAATGTTAGTATCTTTCTTACCATGAAAAAGGACATATACTTTATTTTGGACTAACATCTTTCTTCATGGGGAAAGCTGAAGTATTTCCACCATCGAAAGGAAAAGGGAGGACTGCATTCCTCACTAACAGGATATAGGGTCTCTTGGAGAAATGGATATTTCTAGATGTAAGGCAGGGAAATTGCAAGAAAAACATGGTGTATTTTGTCTATCAAAAACCAAAAAAGCTTTTAAAAACTAATTTGGGCACAGATGTCAAATTGAAGGAGCTTCCTGGTGAATTTAGCGAAAATTTAAACCATTAAAAAACATATTACTCTAACTGATTGTAACACACTAAATATATAAATATATGTAAATGCATATTAATGTTCATAAAGAAATAAACTAAATATAAGTGACTCATACAAATTCTAACTGAAGAAATGTTAAGAAAAATAATCAAGCTTATATCTTACTTAAAAAGAGACCATTGTAGTTTACCATAGTTGATGAGATTAGCTCTATGAGATTAGCTCCAGTCCTTTGTAAAGAACACTTATTAATAAATAGTGGGGGGGGGCCAAGATGAATTAAGAAAATTTGTATGACTTAGCCCTCAAAGCAATAATTATGCTGACCCATGTCATTACTGGGTTAGGCATCATCCTAAATGTTACTAATATCAGAGGGGAAAATGAACCTTTAGATCACACTATCTCCAAAGAAATCAAGGGATCTAATTTAGCATGATTAGTAGTATGACAATTTGACCATAAATGGATCCTCATGAGGTTCAGTGAACTAGCCAATGAACTATGATGTGTTTTCAACAAAAAATGTACTGATCCCATCTTTAGACCTACATTCAGTTCATAAAGAATACAGTGTATGAAGGAACAAATTGAACAACACTACAAAGATTAAAGCAGGCAAATCTAGACTTTAGTATAGTCTACAAAACTATCTTAATCATTCCAAAAAAAATACTGTAGAAAAGTTTATATTACATTTAAAGAATCTAAAGAGATTTAAGAAACAAATGTAATGTGTGGTTTTTGAGTGAATAATGGTTCAACAAATTTGAATATGCTACTGTCTGCCTTGGCTCGGCTCGGGTCATAATCCCAGGGTCCTGGGATTGAGCTGCACATTGGGCTCCCCGCTCAGCAGGAAGCCTGCTTCTCCCTCTCCCACTCCCCCTGCTAGTGTTCCCTCTCTCACTGTCTCTCTCTCTGTCAAATAAATAAATAAAATCTTTTTAAAAAATAAAATAAATGAAGGAACTGTGAAAAATATTAATTGATGTCTATATGAAAATTTTATTATTTTAACCAACTGCATTTTTGGAAACTTTTATAATTAAAAAATGAAAAATATAAATTTCAAAAGGGAGTTAATTCCTCAAATTTAATTTGGATAAGAGAAATAAGGGAAAATTATGTAAACTTTGCTTTTAGGTACCAACAAATTTTATGACTAATTCAAAAACAGCTGTTTGGAATGAAAGTTCAAGTAAATACAATAAATATGGCCTCATTCATTATCACAATCCTATTTGTTCCTGATGCATAGAAGGTCCTCAATAAATAACTGAATTGAATGGAAATAACATAACATTTTTAGCATGTTGCATTTTTTCTCAAAACTATTAATTGGAGATTTTAGATCAAACTTTAATATTTAAGAAAAAGTTACTTTGCGATATGTTGATGTGAAAATGCATTTGGACAAGAGTTAAGTAATACTTTGATATTTACAGAATAGGGGACAAGGAAATGAACCAGTGTAACTACTATCACTCATAGTATCTTATAGGTTAGAAAATCTCAAAATGTAATTTTAGTAGTTGTTATCAGATTTTCAAGAAAAATTTCTCAACTTCTTTGATAAAATAAATGCTTCATATTTTTGCTTCTCTAAAACTGTAATGTATATGCAAGAAAATGTTAGGACTAATTGGCTGGCATTCTAGCAAAGTAGATTCAGTTTATAAATTGATCTACTTTGTCTTGCCAAGGTTTCTTGGAGAAGATCCAGCTTTTGTGCTGATCTTTGTGGTTTTTAGTAATTTTATTTTATTATGCTAAGAGTCGTTGGCCTCTCTTAAACACATTTTAATATTGCCTAAGTGAGACTCTGACCCATAATTCAAAAAGGGCTTTTATGATTTTTTAAAATTAAACACATTAATAAGTTTTCTAAGTCTTTTGGTCTACATTCAGAATTTCTTTTATTCTTAACTGATTTGCAATCTCCATTTATAGTTGCATATGAAAACTAAAGAGCTTATTACATTCCCTAATTCTCTGTAACTATTAAGTTTTTGATTTCGGAATTTGTTGGTTTTCTTGCTACTGTTGTTTTCTTTGCTGTATTGTTTTTATTATACTTTGCACAATAAAAATATCTGCTTTGTGTTCATTAAAATTACACTAAATATGTATACTAATGATAAAATTAATTCCCTGCTTTCATTGCTCCTTCAAAGCAACCCCCTTCCCTCTCCATCTCACTCTTCTGCAAACACACACAAATATATTAAGTATATTAATTGGAGCTCATTTTCCTCTTTCTAAAAGCTTTAGTTACTGTCCTTCTGTTGTCCTGTAAGACGGTTGTATCAGATTTTTATTACCCATTGTCAGGCTAGTGAATCACATGGGAAGAACATTCCCCCATATCCTAATACAGGTCTAGATTTCCAAATCCCAGGAGAGGGAAGAGAGTCAGAGCCAGAATGTTTTAGATGCAGAACAGATCAAAGTAAGCATGTCTTTTACATTCTGAAGACAAGAAGACCAGTTATTCATGTCAAACTCTGGTCTTCCATTCAGTTACTGACATTATCAGCACACTATGACATAATAACATTATATTAAAAAGCTGGTAGTTAAAAGGAAAAAAATCTTGTTTTAAAAGCATCTTTCAAAGGGTAAATAAGTAAATTGAACTTATCCATTACAGGACTTTTCGACATAACTTGTCTATATGGACAAACCTTGAATCTTATCAAGAAGGAGCTTTCATCTGGCTTTGGAGACAGACTTGGCATCTGCCCATGGCTATTTGGTTTCCTGGTATTCCATAACAACCGTGTTGAAAATTTCCATTAAGGTCCGACTGCACAAATGTCATCACCTGTAGCTGCATTAAACCTATATATGCCAACTTTTAAATCACTCTCTTCAAAATATAAATCAGATTTTCATTAACTTTGAATCAATATCTATATATCCTCTCATCTAAACACTTGTTTAGATGTATGTTGATGATCTTCCAACCTCCCTTTGAATCAAATTATTTATAAGGTCTGGATTTTTTAAGTCTAGTTTTTCAAGTAGTGACTCATTAAATTGTATTACTTCTTTGCTCTTTTATCCATTTGAGTAATATTTGTTGAACCTTTTCAATAACAATATTTTACTTTAGTTCTTTTCCTTACTTTTAAAAAACACTTTCATAGTGTAATGAGGTGTTATCAACAGCTGAAGTCTTGGAATCTTAAATGTTGATTTGCTCTTACAACTCAAGACATTGAGTTCACTGCTCTGAGCCTTAGTTTTCTATGAGGTGTGTGTGTTGGGAGATTGCTCCTACTTCATAAGATAAATTTGGGAAAAAGAAATATAACTAAGATCTTATCCTTTTGAAACTTTTTGTTTAGTTCTTTCCACGTCACTACATTGCCTTCAAATGTTAACTCTGATTTCTCTTAAATCTGTATCTCTGATACTGATGCTGCTTCCACACTCTGCATCTAAATTTTTATTTCCTTGTATTAAACATACTCATGTTCTTTCAGGAAAAACTGCTTCTATCCAGTTTCACCTAACAGATAATGTTTTTACTATTCCTCTAATTATCCAGAAGTGAGACCTGTGAGTCAGATTTTATTCTTCCATTTCTCATTCCAATACTCCTTTTGGTACAACATAAATTTCTTTTGCATATCCCAAAATACTCTTCCTCTCTTTTTATTATGTGTTTATTTACCTTCCTTGCAAAGACACATTATGACTCTATAGAAAAATTTAAAAATTATTTTAAAGGATCCCTAGTACATTTAGGAAAAGTTTTTTGTTTGTCTGTTTGTTTTTGCTTGTTTCTTTGTTTATATAACAATTCTTAGATATTTTAACTTCTTTAGGAATTAAGCCATGAGACTCTCATTTTATTTTTAATCTCGGTGGCATTTAGAAATATTATGAGTATGATTGGAAATATTTTGGGTCTTGGTTTTGTTAAATGAGAAACATTTCAGTACTTTTTAATGCTCTAGAGATAATGAACTTGTCTATATTTCTTCAAAATATTTTTGTTTTACTCTGAAAAGAAATTCTAACAAAACAAAGTTTTATTATTGGAAAATAGTGGTTTGCACTGATTTAGGCTTCAGAGAAGTTAATTCATTTAAAATTTGCCTCATATATCAGCAGGAGAGCTAGCCATTATTTCAGATAAAGAGAAGTTTAACAATTTATGTTTTTAAACAGATTATTATCATCATCAGGTATTCTGTGTTTCAGATATCAGTGCAAATATTAATTACTATGGAAAAGAAAACATCAGTCTGTATTCCTGAACACTCATGTTCAGATATTTAAATGACGATGAAGATTATTTACTTAAAAGTAACTTAAAATAGACTTCATTGTTATTCTCTAAGTAAGTTATATTAAGAAAGACATTTGTTTTAAAGTGGTTTTAAATTTTTATTTTGAGCTATTAACTTCTTTTTCTTGGTAATCTAAAGTCACCTTTGAACAAATCCATTATACCTCACCACCTTAATCAGTATCTATAACCTATGTGGAAATAACCAAGTAGATGCACCAATTTCTTCCTACTGTTAGGTCTTGTGAATTCAGAAAATCATTTTTATTTCTTTAGAAAATGATTCTTTTAAGACACACATATTAGTATTAAATTATGGTATTGACTAATTCACCTCTTTCTATCAAAATGTCCTTTTGAGACAATGTGACCCTTAATTTTGAGAGTTTTACATCCATGATATTTTTGAAATATTTTCTTCCTTTAAAAATTAATTGTATACCAAAACAACAAAGAAAGCAATATTTTGAATAGTATAATATTGAAAATTAATTTCCTTAATAATACTCCAGGTTTTTCTGTAATATAGAAAGAATTAATGCCTAAACTTAGTCAAATTTTCTCAGAAGTCTATTATTACCTTTTTTTTTTAAAGTAGGCTCCATGCCCAGTGTAGAGCCTAGCATGGAGCTTGGACTCACCACTGTGAGATCAAGACCTGAGCTAAAATCAAGAGTTGGATGCTTAACCAACTGAGCCACCCAGAAGTCTATATTTTCATGCAGAAGATTATAAACCATTCTATCAGTAAATATTATTTTGCTTAAATCTCAGCATTTATTCCTGTTTTTGGAGAACAGACCTTTTAAATACTAGCAATTATTTTGTTTTTCAAAATCACTGAAGATCTATTCTGTAGCTTTAAGACGAGAGTCTTAAAACATCAAAATAGTATTCTAAGGTTATTTTCAAAATTACATGAGATAGAAAAATCCAAAAAGATTGTGATGAATATTGGTATTCTGGCAGATATAAATAAAAGTCTCTATGAAAATCATATTAACTTATTATCATGATGATATAGAACATAGATCATTTTCAGTCCCTTTTTAGATTTAGTCTATTTGGATGGTTGTTCCTTGTTTTATATTTTAAGTAACATAACTTAGCGCTAGGAGAAAAAAATACAAAAATTTAAAGAGAAGAAATAGAGAAAAAAAGAGGTAGCTGGGAGAGTAGAGGAGAAGAGAGGAATAATGAAAAGATTGTGAAAAACAAAAAGGAAATTAGGCTTTTTATATGAAGATTTTTTTTCACTTCAAATATTTTAATATACATCTTAATTTTTAATCAATTATATAATATTTATGCCAAACACATATCCTTTATTGCCCTGGATCTTAATATCTGAATTTAAAAAATTATAGCTAGTTAAGATGGAGTAAGTTTTGTATTACTTATCTGAGTTTTTATAAATAATTTATAGAAACACAGGGATTTATGGAGTGTTAAGGGCATTGGAATGTCTCTTCATATTAAGTTCAGCAGCTGCCTATATAATGATATAGAACCAAACTGAAACTGCTTTTGTATTCATCTAACCTCAGTAAATATTATGGAAGTTGGCCATTAATTATCCACTAATAGTATAATGTGAAACAGTATGAATTTTTAATATTTTAAATTTTTATGTGATTTTTAGAGATGATACCTAATAAGTTTTTTGATACTTCATGAGTTCTTGATAAAATATTAAATGATATTATGATTTTTATGTAAAATAATATTTTCATCACCACTATCCATTTCAATACACCCATGATGGTTAGATGATTGGTTTTTATTGATGAAGTATGTTGTCATTCATTTAGGTCCTGCTTTACTACTGGAAGGGCATGGTGTCTACTGACTGTGATTGTCTTATAGAAGGCAATTTGGGTGATTCCATACTTGAGTTGTTACTTAAAAATATACATTATTCTACTTCACTTTCCTTCTTATGAGTCATAAACTGGGAAGGTTGTGCATTTAAGTAAAAATCATGTGTGGAACACTTTGTGTGTGTGTGTGTGTGTGTGTGTGTGTGTGTGTGTGTGTGTGTGTTTAATTTTAATTATAGTTTGGTATTCCAGCCTGGAGGAATTACATAAACTCAATAAATTTTTCCAATTTTAATGTTATTTATGGTAGTTTCTCAGAAACTTTTAGATTATATTGAATTTTGAAACTACTTCCTCTAAGAAAATACCTGTTTCTCTTTCTCAAATTTAAAAATAATTTAAAAAACACAATCTCTTTGGGATGCCTGGGTGGCACAGTCAGTTGAGTGTTTGACTCTTGATTTTGGCTCAGGTTGTGATCTCAGTGTCTGTGAGATCAAGCCTTGCTGCCAGTTCCACACTGGGCAGGAAGTCTGCCTGGGATTCTTTCTCACCCTCTGCTTCTGCCCCTCACCCCACTCACTCTCTTTCTCTTTCTCTCTTTCAAAATAAATAAAATCTTTTACTCTTTGAGCTGTTCAGTTTATTTAACACAGTCTCCCTGATTCCTGAAATACTTTGAAACTTAATAGTATTATCTGCACCTTGACAATCATGACAGAGATGCCGGGACATCCCAGTAGAGACTAAGTGATTCACCACTTTGCTTGTGGCAAATAAAACATTAAATCCTAGAAAATATTATTGTTTTAGCTGTAAGCATTGAACACTTGGAAGACTTTTAAATAATTCTAAAGATATGCTTTGCCAATTTCTTTGATATTTTGGCAGTAGGCCGAAATTTATATCTCTGTTTTTATGTGGACAAGGTACTTAATGTTATTTCTTTGCAGAATATGTTACCACTCATTTCAGAGCAACACAAAGAAAAAAATAAAATATAGTCTCAGTCCTTTATAATGTGGGATGTGAGTTGTAGTCTCAGATAATATGAGATGATTTGTTGAACCCATGATTAAGACATTTACATATGATTTAATAGACACTTTTGGCAGTGAATGAATTTGAAATCGCTTTGATGTCGGTAAATATATTGTTACTATCTTTTGTGTATAAGACTGAAATATACGGACATCTAATGCATACTTAAGAGTGTATACACTATATGCTTCAGTAGATAAAATGAGATAATGAATTAATGCATTCAGCACAGTACTGGGCACATAGAAGATCATTGGCAAATATTAGCTAACACGAGTCTCATTAGTTATATTAGAATATGTTGATCTTTCACTACATCAAATTCCAATTAAATTAAGTATTATTTCATGTTATACAGTTTTGCTAAATATTCAGGGAAAACATTTTTTTGTTTTTTTTTTTTGTTGTTGTTGTTTTTTCTCCTGTATTTCTTAATCATCCACTGGTCATTTTTGTTTTTCTCCTTTATTCAGTCTCTAAAATTTCCAAACTCAAATCTTAGTGTTTTTCACACCTGGCTGGCTATTAGTCTCAATGAAACTTTATATCTAATTTAATCAAAGGAATCTAAAAGTGTAATGTAATTTGACTTTTATATCCTAAGACTTCCTTTTAATTTTGAAATAACAACACATTCTTGTTCACTGTTGGAAATCAATATCTCAAGAGCAGGATAGCTGGCGCGAGATTCCTAATTTGAGTCTTTGTTCCATGTGGCAATTTAGAATGCTATACTTCTTAAAATGAGAAGTTACATCTTGGCTAATCTATGTTATTCGAAGCTGTTGTCAGGTACAAGACTGTAAAATTGTTAAGCTACCAAAGTAATTAGCCACTATATTAGGTCTTACTAGGCTATGGTGCATAGAAGATTAAAAAGCATTTGTGAACAGACTTGAGTCTGCAGCTGCTCTGCAGCATCCCATACAAAATTCACTCTCTATCTTGAAAGATTAGGATGGGGTACATTTCTCTGGGGTGAATGGTTCTGAAAAAATAATTCACATTCACAGTCCTCCCAAAATCCAGCGAACCTGATTTCTCGCAACAATCTTTTGAGTGGCAGTACTTGAACTTCCCATTCCAATACTAATGATTAATGTATAAGAGTTGTGCAGTTTAATATCGCTCTTTCCTCCCTGAAGCTTCTTGGATCCTGATTTCAGTAACTGACTTAACATATAAATTGGCCCAAACTTGGCAAAAATCAAGAATATTTAACAGGGCACAGATGGTGCAGCAGAAAGCAATATCCAGAGATTTGGTGACTTGAGTGCTCTCTAACCCTCCACCAGCTGCTTTAGCTCAAGTGTGAATAAAGACCTTTTAAGAATCAATGAAAATGTCTCATGTTGTGCCTAAGTATTGCCCACCCAACCAAATTGACACCAAAAACAGAAACAACCATATGGTTTTAAGTGTATTAGGGAAAAGTAGGCTGCAGCTTGATACTTAAGATTAAGTATTTTAAAGTATTACTGCTGATTGCTTGCACATTGCATATTTCTAAGAAACATCTGATATGAAAAAATGTACTCAGCTCTGACACACTTGGCTATCTCTTAGTTTTCTGCTTAAATATAGAAGAAAGTAAAACAGACAACCATTGCCCAGAGCCAGAGGATAATACTGAAGAAATTACAGGGGTTCCTTTAAG
The DNA here is from genome assembly GCF_024610735.1 of Ursus americanus. Taxonomy (NCBI): domain Eukaryota; kingdom Metazoa; phylum Chordata; class Mammalia; order Carnivora; family Ursidae; genus Ursus; species Ursus americanus. Next base: position 54,685,172 of record NC_142144.1, on the reverse strand, counting down.
AATTGAGACAAAATAACAATCAATATATTTTTAATACATGTGAGTCATGATAACACATGAACTGGTGAACACTTAATTATTTTCAATGGCTAGAGGTGCTCTGTATGGTTCCTTCAGCTTGCAGGAATTGATGACTGATTGTACACACTGATTACACTTAACATGTGAACTTTGATACCTTTTTATGTAGCTGAAGACGTCCCGCAATAGCTTTCATTTTCAGCTGATAATATTAAATAAATGGGTCATATTTCTCTAAGTATACGTTAAAACTCAAGTGGCTGTGCTTAATACAGAATGTGTTTCTAACTTAGAAAATAAAAGATATTTTATTTGTCAGGACTTTATATTTTTCTAGAACATTTTATTAATCACAGAGAGTGAACATATGGAAAGAACTTGCTATAGTAGTAGAAAATAAAAGAAGCATTATTAAAAAGAGGTTTAAAAAATGGATGTGAACCTAACATATAAAGAAAATTATTTAGATATTTATACCACCCACTAATATATTCCAGTAAAAGGATAAATTTACCCTAAAAACTAAGTGTTTTGGGGGCACCTGGGTGGTGTAGGAGGTTAAGCGTCCAATGTTTGGTTTCATCTCAGGTCATGATCTCAGGGTCATGAGATGGAGGCCCGCATCTGGCTCCACACTCAGCATGGAGTTTGCTTAAGACTCTCTCTCCCTCTCCTTCTGCCCCTCCCCCTTGCATGTTCTCTCCTCCTGTCTCTTTCTCTCAAATAAATTAATTAAAAAAAAACTGTTTTAAATTACCTACTTGCCATCATTACTGTATATAAATAATGATTTATTACAATTGTGCCTTTAAAATTACTTATCATTTGGAAAAAATTTAAGAAAAAAATAATTGCATCTAAATTCTCCTGGTTCCTAATTGGATTATTCTACATGTTAGCTACAAGGGTAAAATAGGAATGTACTTTAAATGACTATTTGCTGTTCCAAATAAAATTTTATGTTTTTTAATTGAATGCTCTACTTGAATATCATTGTGAAGTAGTAGTGTGAGTCTTATCTTTAAGCAGAATATAGTGTAAGATTTAGGTTAAGATAAAATGGCAGAAAATTGGAAGCAGGTAAAAGGAGCCAATGACAAATTTGCTCTGTTTATTTGGGGTCTTTAACTGAATCCAATTTAAACATACCTAAAAAGATTATATAATGGAATATTTTGGACTAGAGGAGGTGAGAAAACAAAGGAGACAACATAGGAGATCTCAATCTTAAATTGCCATGTAAATCAAGGGTTATTTAGGAGGACAAAGAGTAGAGATAATAGACTTAAGAGCTAAGGACAAAATAGGCTGTCATCTGGGATGTTGCTTCATTTATGTGATTAAAAATTTTAAAGTAAAGGTGATAAAAGCTGTAGTCAGCTGCTACAAGGGACAAATTTCAATCTCTTCTTTACTTTTTAAACCCAATTCTGTAATCAGACCCAAACTACACTGATTAAGGTGGAGACTGCCTTTTTTTTTTTTTTAGGAGGAACATTACAAAGCCCTTCAATCTTTCCTCAAAGGAGAGCACTCGGAAAAGAGGAATACCAGATATTTTTTTCTGTTAAATGCAGTCTCACTAAGCACTGATACTAGATGTCCTGAATTGCTATTATGGCCTCCTTGTTAGAGGGCACCTTATGGGTTGAGATACTATATGGAATTCTAGCACAAAGCTCTCATATTGGATACAATAGGTACACAGACCCAGTTTGTGCTTATTTGTTTGGTATTTTAATGCATGATTAAAACAAACTGAGGGCTTCAGAGGGGAGAGGGGTGGGGGAATGGGATAGGCTGCTGATGGGTAGTAAGGAGGGCACGTATTGCATGGTGCACTGGGTGTTATACGCAACTAATGAATCATCGAACTTTACATCAAAAACCAGGGATGTACTGTATGGTGACTAACATAATATAATAAAAAAATATTATTGGGGCGCCTGGGTAGCGCAGTTGTTAAGCGTCTGCCTTTGGCTCAGGGCATGATCCCAGCATTCTGGGATCGAGCCCCACATCAGGCTCCTCTGCTGGAAGCCTGCTTCTCCCTCTCCCACTCCCCCTGCTTGTGTTCCCTCTCTCGCTGGCTGTCTCTCTCTCTGCCAAATAAATAAATAAATAAAATCTTTAAAAAATATATTATTAAAAAAAAAAAGAACATACTTACCTGGTGGAACAGTTATCACAGTGGTTTCCTAACCTGAGATGTAGAAAGATGACATTAGAAAAAGCAAGGTTGAGGGGTGCCTGGGTGGCTCAGTTGCTTAAGCAGCCAGTTCTTGGTTTAGGCTCAGGTCATGATCTCACAGTCCTGAGATCCTTCTTCCTCCAGCTTATGTTCTGTCTCTCTCTCTCAAGTAAGTAAATAAAATCTTAAAAAAAAAAAGGAAAAGGAAAAACCAAGTTGAAGCCCCTAAAACTGCTCCCCATCTCTCCTTACTAAATCATAAATAATCATAAGTAATATTTCATCCTGGGAGAAACTGTTGAAATTTTCAATGCAATCCATGAATTTAAAAGATGCAGAGGTTTGTGATTCCCATTATATTTCTTTTATTTCACTTGGTTGTCCACCCCTCCTTGAAAAAAAAAATGCAGTAAACTTAGTCAAATGGTATTTACAGCTACTTATATGATGTCTATACTGGAAAAGTTTCTACAAATTCTCCTTTTTGTATCATTCTTCCAGGTGATGAGAGTTACTTGGTTTCAATTTAATTTGATTATATCCCTTCTACCTTGACAAAGTTAATTATTTGTATTCACTAGAATTGACAACTATTGCAAATATGGTTTTGACTTTCCTGCCTGCAGTGTCTTTGCCAAGAGCATTAGCTATAGGCTTATTGAAAATTACATTTACTGACATAGAAGGTCATATAATATTGTCTCTGATCAATGTGCTTATTTAATGACAAAACTAGTGCCGCCATTAGCATATGGCTGTGGATGACTATTCCCACCATATAACCCATCACTAGAAGCAATCATACTAAAAAAAAAAAAAAAGTATAAATGCTTCTTGAAGGCTCAGCTAAATTGCCACCTCAAGGGAAAACACCTTGAGAGATTGAGACTCTCTTGTAGTAAACACACTTAGTCAAGTGTAGATATGTGATGTATTTTTTTTAATGATTTTTTATTATATTATGTTAGTCACCATACAGTACATCCCCGGTTTCCGATGTAAGGCTCGATGATTCATTAGTTGTGTATAACACCCAGTGCACCATGCAATACGTGCCCTCCTTACTACCCATCACCGGCCTATCCCATTTCCCCACCCCCCTCCCCTCTGAGGCCCTCAGTTTGTTTCTCATAGTCCATAGTCTCTCATGTTTCATTCCCCCTTCTGATTACCCCCCCTTTCTTTATCCCTTTCTTCCCTACCGATCATCCTAGTTCTTATGTTCCATAGATGAGAGAAATCATATGATAATTGTCTTTTTCTACTTGACTTATTTCACTTAGCATTATCTCCTCCAGTGCAATGTTTAACTTAAAGATGTATATTTGGGGGAGAAATGGAAGTAAGATTGTCTTCCTTCTCACTCACATTGATTCTCTTACATGTTTTCCATTCTTGGTGTTTTAAGTCCTAATGAATTAGATGTCCCACTTTCTAGGCAGAACACTTCCCCCAAGAGACACAGTAAAGATTGTACTAAACCTAAAATAATGGCTTTTTTTTCTGGTCACTTTGGGTGTAATAAACTGGTATATTAAAAAGAAGAAAAATGAGTTATAATACTGGCATAAGTAATAAATTTACATTATTATGAGTACCTAGGTATAGTGTTATAAAAAAAAGACCTTAAGCATTTCTAGAACTCAGTTTTCACTGGGAAATCTCTTGGTGTTTTCATGATCCATGATACTATTGAATGTGTACTCTATGGAACCATTTCCCAATAAATATCAAGAAAAAAAAAAAGTCTCAGACTCTTCTGGAATGAAGGGTATGGATCACTCTATCAGGCAAACTCACTAGATATGCTGAAGAATTGACCAGAAATGAAGGGAATCTAGAAAGGGTTCTACAGTAGGGAGATAATGAAAATCAATCAAAGCAATGCAATCAGTTATGGACTCAGTACCAGTTGTAGCAACCCAGTGAAAACCCAGTCACAGAGAAGATTTATAATGGGACACAAATAATCTCAACAATAAAGGATCTTTTGTTTCAGATGTTTATTGTGCTGTAACTCATTATCTCTGATTTAACTCTGATTTTTGCTGCATCTCGTGTGGAGAGATCATGTAGCACAAGCACAAAAATAAAAATTAAAGAAAGAGGTCACTTTTACTATAAGTAGTGATGCAGGTATTGTAAGTAAATTATCTGAAAACTATTATAAATGTAATTCTACATTATTTAATGGAATTAATTCAAGAAATGTAAGGTTGGATCAATAATATATAATATCAAGTAAAAACACTGAGTTGTAAAACTCAAAGAAAGAAGATATTTTCTTAATATCTCAAAAAGAATTAGTGAAAAACAACCAAAGAAATGAGGGTAAGGAGAAATAAACTGACAGTTCATGAAAAAGGAATAAAAATAGATATCATACATATGAAAATATTTTGGGCTTCACAACTATTTAAAAGGCACTAATAAAACTAGATTATTTTATTACAAATTAAATTAGTAAACATTAAAATGATTAATAATATGTTTGTCAAGATTATGGGAAAACAGTTATCACACACTATTGATATTTTTGTAAATTGTAATTTTTAAAGGCTATTGCCAATGTTATATAACAAATTCACATTACTTTTGATTAAACAGCTCCATTTATAGGAATTTATCTTGTGCAATCACAGGTTATAGAAGACACAGTCAGGAGTACAAAGGAGTGCTATGTAGAATAGCTTACAATTGCATGCACATTAAAAGAACATATGTCTACCAGTAGAATATAGCTTCAGAATGAAACCTCATTTCTCTATGATAGGATTATTTTTATGTTGGAAAATGAAATCAAGTAATACGTCCTAACAGAGGAAAAGCCTTGCAGTAATTTTTAAGTAAAAAATAGTTTCATGGTAGATTGACCACACATATACCTATGTATCTGTACACTATTTTTAGTAAAACATATTAGATGCAGTTAATAGTGATTATCTCTGAGGACTGTTGAAGAAATTTGGTTACCAGGAGAGGTCCATTTTCACTATATAGCCTTTTGATCCATTTGAACTTTATGTATATTTATTATATTATTATGCATTTATATTAGCTCTGTAATTTATAAAGTTTGGCTTTACATTGAAAGACAAGTTAAGCCCTTTACAACATACATTTATAAGCTAAAGGCAAAAATGACCCATAAAATTAAGACGTGTTTAAGGTAATTAAACTGTTAGGTTAGAAGAGGATACATTCAAGATAAATGTTCTACATTTGTCATTGACTTTTGTGAAGACATTCATTCATATGAGCAGTAACAGTTTAATAAGACATGTTTCTTCACTCAAGGAATATTTCTTCACATGGCTAGGCTTCTGGGTAGATGTGGTAGACAAGATAACTTCCAGGTTTAATTCTGCCCTCTGTTTCTAAAATTGTCTAGTTTCTAAGAAACTTATATTTCATTGATCAGTAAGTCAGAAATAAAATAGCCTAAGGAACTGTCAAATATATTTCCCTTAAGAGAGGCTATTTGTTAATTACATTTTCAAATGATATTTCCATTTTTTAATTGGATTAGAAAATCAACCCACGGGCTGGTCTAAAGGGAGTACTTTCAAAATCAATAATGTACATTGTATATGTTGCATTCTAATATTAGGGCTTCCTTACGATAAAGTTGAGACATCTGTAGCTCCATTTTTTTTGTCTTTCCCATTTAGTATCTGAAGAATCATTCCTGTTCAGACCTTGAAACTCAACAGTACCAATTTATTCACCTTTACATTAGAAATGTGAATGTAATGATTATTCACTTTTCAATTGAAAATGTATAACCAGCAACTCAAATCTACATTATTAGATAAATCTTTCCCTAAAATGGAAACTTCAGTGTTGCATTATACTTATAGAGATCAATGCACAGCAGTTCACTTATTATTTAACCAAAGATAATTATCTCAAATAATAGCAGTACTATTGGGGGCTAGTGGAAAATCAGCAGAGGTGAACAAGATCTGAAAAATATCTTTGTATACATTTTCTGAAAAAAAAAGAAGTTCAATCAATTCTAATTAAAGTATATTAATTATTAGTTAAATTCTTTACTCGAAAATCTCAAACTTAGCTTACTTTCATTTTTCTTGGGATTTCTGAATATTGGGCCAACACACATTTTGGGTCTATTTGAAAAGTTCTATAGTGCCTTTGTTTATATAGACCTCAAACATTAGTTATTCAAAGAGTTTTCTTTAATAAACAAATAAGTATTTTATAATCCACATATACAGATAGTCCCCAGCATTTCTACCATGGCAGTTATTATGTTTAGAAATAGCAGGGTCTTAAATCATTATAATAAAGTAATTTTAAGTAAGAAACAAATTTTGATTACAAAAATATATAATTTATGTTGCAGACATTTTTACGGAAAATTATAATTTTATCTTCTGAATTTTAGAAATAGGTTTCCATTCACAATTGCTTAAAAACTAACTCTAAAATGCATTTTGACCAGGGCACAGCCCCCAGCCAGCACAGCCCTTTGAAGGATTGGGCATGGGACTAGTGGCCCAGTGCAAATTCTGCTAACACCTCCACTTTGCTACCAATTTCTCCTGCAGGCACACCCCTTCAGAGCTGGCCTGTCTGGGTTCCACTAACACCACAGAGAACAAACACCAGCCAAAACAGGCAGAGAGTCAGTGTAGATAATTGCACTAAATGGAAAAGTGACTTAGACACAATAGAAGGCATAAACAGCACACACAGGATACTAACCCAAAGTGCCAGGTTTTGGTAAATAGGGGACATTACACTGCAGGGCACTACAGGAAGTCTTCTCCATAAAGTCACGATTTTCAAAAGCAGAAGACATAGCTGACTTTCCCAACACATAGAAACCAACTCAAAGATGCAGACAAAATGAGGAGAGAGAAATTAATCACAAATGAAAGAACAGGACAAGGCCACAGCCAGAGATCTAAGTGAAACAGATGTACACAACATGCCTGATGGAGAATTTAAGTCAATGATCATATGAATATTCACTGGACTTGAGAACAGAGAGGAAGATACTAGTGAGAGCCTTAACGCAGAGATAAGGAATACTATGGAAGAGATAAAGGGCTCAAACAATGAAATGAGAAACAAGCTTGATGGAACGGACAGTAGAATCGAAGAAGCAGAGGATTAAATTAGTGGCCAAAAAGACAGAGTAATGAAAAGTAATCAAGCTAAACAAAAGAAAGAGAAAATAATTATGCAAAATGAGAATAGACATAGGAAGCTCAGCGATTCCATCAAATGTAATAACATTTGTATTAAAGGAGTCCCAGAGTAAGAGAGAGAAAAAGGGACAGCAAATTTATTTGAGGAAACAATAGCTGAAAACTTCCCTAATCTGGGGAAGGAAACAGATACCCAGATCCAGGAGGCACAGAGAAGTCCTATCAAAATCAACAAAATTAGATCCTCGCCAAGATATATTGTTAATTAAATTGATAAAATGTAGTGGTAAAGATATTTAAAAGCAGTAACACAAAAGAAGACAGTAACTTACAAGGGAAAACCCATAAGGCTACCAGGAGATTTTTTTCAGCAGAAACTTTGCAAGCCAGAAGAGAGTGGCATGATATATACAAAGAACTGAAAGACAAAAATCTGCAGCCAAGAATACTCTATATAGCAAGTCTCTCATTCAGAATAGAAGGAGAAAAAGTGGTTCTCAGGCCAACAAAAAATAAAAGAGTTCATAACTACTAAACCAGCTCTGCAAGGGATATTAAAAGGGACTCTTTGAATGCAAGGGAAGATAAAAAATTACAGTATGAATGTAGAAAATAAATGAGGAGAACATAGGCCGTAACTTCTTCAACATCAGCCACAGCAACTTCTTTCATGACACATCTCCAAAAGCAAGGGAAACAAAAGAAAAAATGAACTTTTGGGACTTCATCCAGATAAAAAGTTTCTGCACAGCAAAGGAAACAGTCAGAAAAACTAAGAGGCAACCCACAGAATGGGAGAAGATATTTGCAAATGAAACTACAGATAAAAGGCTGGTATCCAAGATCTATAATGAACTTCTCAAACTCAATATGCAAGAAACAAATAATCAAATCAAAACATGGGCAGAAGATTTGAACACTTTTCCAATAAAGACATACAAATGGCTAACAGACACATGAAAAAATGTTCAAAATCATTAGCCATCAGGGAAATTCAAATCAAAACAACATTGAGATACCACCTTACACCAGTTAGAATGGGAAAAATTGACAAGGCAAGATGCAACAAATCTTGGAGAGGATGTGGAGAAAGGGGAACCCTCTTACACTGTTGGTTGGAATGCAAGTTGGTACAGCCACTTTGGAAAACAGTGTGGAGGTCCCTCAAATATTAAAAATAAATCTACCCTATGATCCAGCCATTGCACTACTGGGTATTTACCCCACAGATACAGACATAGTGAAGAAAAGGGCCATATGCACCCCAATGTTCATAGAAGCCATGTCCACAATAGCCAAACTGTGGAAGGAGCTGAGATGCCCTTCAACAGATGACTGGATTAAGAAGATGTGGTCCATATATACAAGGGAATATTACACAGCCATCAGAAAGAACGATTACCCAACATTTGCAGCAACATGGACAGGACTGGAAGAGATTATGCTAAGTGAAATAAGTCAAACAGAGAAAGACAATTATCATATGGTTTCACTCATTTATGGAACATAAGGAATAGCAGCGAGATCAGTAGGAGAAGGAAGGGAAGAATGAATGGGGGGTAATCAGAAGGGGGAATGAACCACGAGAGACTATGGACTCTGGGAAACAAACTGAGGGTTTCAGAGGGGAGGGGGTGGGGATTGGGCTAGTCTGGTGATGGGTATTAAGGAGGGCACGTATTGCATAAGCACTGGGTGTTATACGCAAACAATGAATCATGGAACACTACATCAAAAACTAATGATGTACTGTATGGTGACTAACATAACAAAATAAAAAATTAATAATAAAAAAAAGAAGGAATGAGGGAAAGGTGTGGTTACCAGAAGCTGGGGAAGGAGAAGAGTGGAGAAGGATAGAGAGTGTAAGAGGCTAAATAATGCCCTTTTCCCAAAATATATCTGTGTTTTTAGTCCTGGAACCTATGGATGTTATCTTATATGACAAAAAGGACTTTACAGATGTGATTAAGTAAAGATCTTGAAATGGGGAGATTATCCTGGATGATAAGATGGGGCTCAAATGCTGTTATATGAATTACTAGAAGAAAAGACAGAGGTAAAGAGAGATTTGACATAGGCAAAAGGTTAAAGTGATATGATTATGGAAGCAGAGATTAGAATTATGCAATGATAAGCCAAAGAATGCTGGCAGTGATTTGTTATATTAGCTGTAGGAGTCTAATAAAGTAAAGGGAAGGGAAAATAGAGAATTAACAAGCATGAAGTCAGAAATACAAAGGAAACATAATTGACTTTGGAAACAGAAAGATTTGATTTGATTGTCAAATCCCAAACCTGTTATTTCTGTGACTTAGTTGTTATCAAAATAGTGATAATTTTCAATGAACAATATTTCTTACAGTCTCCAATACACCATATATCTTGTTTTAGGGTACTTTTGGCACTGTGGTAGTTGCAAACTGTTGTGTAGGATAATTAATATATGGCAAAGTAGAAGAGATTGGCATAATATTTATGGAAAGGGTAATGAAACTATGCAATATGAAGAAGAATTGAAAGGACTGGGACCACATGTTACTAAGAACACTGAATGGAAGCAATAAAACCATAGCAGAAACAATATGTCCAAAGTGTCTTATGGCAAATAAGAGGGAATATTTTAGCAAAGTTTTCAGAGCATTCAGGAAGATGTGTCCAGAATATTACAATGGAAATAGAAAAAAGTCCTCCTGAATGTTGGAACATAACAGTTTAAAAACATTTTAAAATCCCTTAATACCAGCAAGAATTAGTTCTTGATACCAGCATAAGACTATGGTTAAAAATCATGTGAATGCACAGAGCAAGAGATTAGAAGTGAACTGTGTGCAGATTTGGTGGCTTTATCAGTCTAGAGAATGTGAGAAGGTGGCAGTATGACATATTTATGTATGTATGTATAGACCTATCTTGATATTCTTCTTGACATCTTTAAGTGTACTTTATTTAATGTATAGACCTTCTCCCCTAACTCTTACCACTTTTGTGGTTTTATATATTTAATCCATTTCCACCAACTTTTCTGTTTCCTTTTTAACTATAGGCAAAATCACAAAACATTGCTCCTAAATAAGAAGATATATTTTCTTTTAAACTAAAATAATAAAATTGTATGTCAGATGAGATCTTAGTCTTGCTCTCAGCAGATCATCAGTCTCTGAGGGTTCCCTATTCTCTTTCTACTACCCAGTCACTGTGGATCAAGGATCAGACATAGAAAATATGTTAAAAGACAGGAAAGACCAGATTGATTTCCAGCTGGTAGGGTTCACAACTTTGTTAGTTTCACGACAGAAGTTTCTCACAAAAATAACCCAGGCCATTGACTGACTAATCAGGCCACAACTGAACTGGAATTTAGTAAATAAGAGATGACAAAATAAGCTGTTGTTTGAAATTCAGGAAGCAAGATATGTCTGGGCCAACATGCTCCAACCTTAGCATTGGCTGAAATCATCATCAGCATATAAAGTTGAGATTAAAATTATTTATTATTAAGAGCAGAACATCTGAAAAAACAATAATCTCATTCTTATAAAAATATCTTACTTAAATTATTTGATTTAAAATCTAAGGTTATTTCTGTGGTCACCAAATATACTTCCTAGATAGTAAAGGGAGAGGATAGAGAAAACAGAGTGACCAGACCATAATAAGAATTCAAAATGACTTTTCCAAATTTCTGGAGTATATGTATACAATTTGGTCAAGTATTTAGATACATCTTATAAGCTACTATGGTTTTCCTAGTTTTCTCCTTTTAATTCTGAAGTATAGAAGAGTGCTAATAAACAATTATCAATTATGTTTTATTAGTATATTTAGTATTTATTAGTATTTTATATGTATTTTATATTTTATTTATTTCATATTTATATGCATATTTATGTCATAGTAATATAATTACTAATTATATTTTAGATTCAATTTATAGCACAAAAGGAGAATGACTATTAGCAATGAAAGAAGGACTGAAAGTAATATAAATAAAATACATTTCACTGATTTTAAAATAGTAAATATATATCTTCTGATGAAGAATAATAATCATCAAGTTTCATTTATTCATTCAAGAATAAATGTATTAATTTAGTCAATCATGTATTTATACAATTAAAGCTCTGTATATGGTTTTTTTTTTCATATGTCCTCCAGGTTTCCTCCTTCCAGATGATCTTCTCCTAGATATTCACATAACAACATTCTCTTACCTCCTTCAAATTTCTCAAGTATCGCCTTTCCTGTGAGGCATTTTTTACTCTTTGAAATTCAGTTCTTCCACCCTGACAATACCTATTTCAAATCTCTACTTTCTTCTTACTCCCTGGTGCTTGTCACTTTGTAATAGACTATATATTTATTTACTTTGTTTATTGGCCATTTTCCACACTAAAATGAAACCTCGTGAGATCATGCATTTTAATAGGCTTAGTTCAATTTGTAGCACCTGTAAGAGTGGTTGATACAGAATAAGAAGTTAAATAAATGTTTGTGTAATGAAAAAGTGAATGTATTAGATGACCTAGGAAGATAATATAGTTGGAAATAAAAGTGTAACCTCTAAGGAAAAGGAAATATAAGGGTTGTATAAAAGAGTAACAGCTTCCAAAAAAGAGATACAGAAGTCAGGCATGTGGGCTGAAAACTCAGAGAATTATTCTGTTAGGGAAGCCAAGGGAAGAGATTATTTTAAGAAGATAGTGGTCAATAGTGTCAAGAGGTAAAAGTGTCAAGAAAGAGCATTAATGAAATATCATGTGTGAATTTGTGACATCAATAACACTGAAAAATTCAGTGGGAGCTGCTGTATTTAGAACTGTTGTAAAACCTGATGAATTAGGCTTGTGAATAAATGAGAGTCCAAGAAATGGAGATTCAAATTCAACAAAACTTTCAGGAATGTTTGAATGCAAATGGGGGCAAGAAATGTAGCTTCAGAAGAGTAAATGCCTGAGTGTGGGATTTATTTTATACAAATGGGACAGTTATGGGAATATTTAAAAGTCAGTGGGACTCCTCCATATCTTGGCTATTCTAAATGATGTTGCAATAACCTTAGTGATACATGTATCTTTTTGTATTAGTGTTTTTGTTTCTTTAGATAAATACCCACTGGTGGAATTACTGGATCATATGCTATTTCTATTTTTACATTTTTGAAGAACTGTATACTATTTTCAAAAGTAATTTAACAGTTTACACTCTCACCAACAGTATAGGAGAGTTCCTTTTTCTCCACATGTATAATGGAATATTATGCAGCCATAACAAGGATGAGAACTTGCCACTTGTGACAACATGGATGGATCTAGAGAGTATTACACTGAGTGAAATAAGTCAGACTAAGAAAGACAAATACTGTATAATTTCACTCATTTGTGTAACACAAAAAATAAGACAATAAACAAAAAGCAGAATCAGACCTATAAATACAGAGAACAAACTGATGGTTGCCAGAGGGGAGGGGATGGTGGGTGGACAAAATGAGTGAGGGGGAGTGGGAGATGCAGGCTTACAGTTATGGAATGATTAGGTTGTGAGAATAAAAGACACTGCATAGGGACTATAGTCAATAATATTGTAATAGTGTTGCATGTGACAGATGGTAGCTACGGCCACACTTGTGAGCATAGCATAATGTATAGAGATGTTGAATCACTATTGTATACACAAAATGAAAGTAATATTGTGTATCAACTATACTCAAAAAAAGTTTAAAAAATAAAAGACAATGGGAAGATACAATTAGACAGCTGAGGTAAATGTAAGAGGGAAAGAATATCAGCAGTATACTCTTTGAGATATGAAAGTACATGGTTTTGCAGACTCTGCTCGTTACTTATCCAATATCCCTTCTCTTCTACACAACCAGATTCTTAGATTTTTCAGCATGATGATGTTCCCGGTTAAAGTACTCCTCTCCCATGATTTTATTGTTGTTAAGTGTGATCTTGTGATGCATTTAACTGAAGATATGTAAAGGGGAGCCATTGTTTAGGATTCCAACAATGTTTATTAAAAGATCAAAACATATCTTCTACTTGGAAAAGATCCCTTGGACTAAGGAGATAGATAGTCCAATAGGAAGCATATTAGATAATTATCCATGTGGTCATTGAATGTATCCAGGATAAAAATATGGCTTGAGTTGAGAAATGAAAAGTGTGGTTGAAATGTTTAAAGTCAAATGTGAGGATTTTGATGAAAGAGAATAATCAAGATACAGATAACTAATTGCTAGAAAGAGGAAGATTGGTATAGCTGAATGGGTGTCAGAGGAATGAGCATGAGCATAAAAGGAAGCAAAATTATTTTCAGTAAAAAGGGGAAAATAATAAATTATAAAAACAATGGGGAACAAGGACACCTCTGTTAACTCTGAAGGATAAAAAGTATTGGATAATAGAAGCTTCAATTTAAGAGGAAAACGATGGAAATGACAGGTTCAGAAAAGACATGGAAGTGATCATATTGTTTCAAGAAAGTTTTAGAATAAAAGAAAATTTGCTACTTATAGAGAGGCACTTCCAGGAGATACAGCAGAAGAGTATTTTGGTGGAGTGAGTTGGGAAATCATAGTTAAGGGCAAGGAAATACTAAAGTGAATGATGGTGAGTCAAATGATAATAGTTGGTCAGTAGTCTTCTATCCCACAGTTTCTAATGTTTCTACCAAGATTAAAAATTTTAAATATGGCATTATAATTATGAATAATATTTCTTCCTATTTATATTCTTATCTTTCTCTTATATTAGGCCGTTTTTATTGTAGACTAAAAGAACAGAAACAAAATATTGGATATTTATAATTTTGTCTCATTTCAGTCTTTATTAATTTACTAAAAACAATATACCATTCCTTTTGTGCTTTTTAATTTACTTTCTCTCAATGCTTTGTGATATCATTTCATCTTACCTTTTAATTTGTAGCCTTTATGATTTCCCTTATTAACATAATTACTCTGCCTCCAACTTGTAATCTTCCACTATGATCTTCTCTGCACTGTTGTTGTTGTTGTTGCTGTTGTTGTTGTTATTGTTGTTGTTTTCCCCCTTCCTACATCTATGAATAATTTCACTGTTTGGTTTTTTGTTTGTTTATTTGTTTTGTTTTATCCATATGGAAACTTTTTTTTTCTCCCTGGGAGCTCTTGGACTCTTTTGAACACACTTTGTCCAAAAAAAAAAAAAAAAATTCACTTCAGTTCCCAAGCTTTTAGAATCCACTGTGGAAACATAATTAGCAAATACTTCCATTTCCCTGTTTAATTTCTTTTCTTTATAAATAGAAAAATTCAAATTCATTTATTTTATTAAAAAGTGTCAATTTTTAATTCAATGGGTACCTTGCCAGTAACTACCATGCATATTTAGTGTATTTCAGAATGTATTTTTATGAGCTAAACATGTTTAAGCTTCAACACTAGATACTAAGGGGAAAAACGTGAAATATCTTTCAAATCTTCATCATCTTGGGCAAGAAGCAAATGTCCATTTAAGAAATCATAGCCCAAGGAAGACAGTGATTTATGCCATAAGAAAAATACAAACACAGCCTTACATTTGCACATAGAGGTACAAAATTATTTATGATGAGATGGTCTCTTAGGAAACGAACTAGGTATGCAAAAAAGATAATAACTCTGTTGAGATAAAGAAAGAGGAGGAGAAGGATGAAGATGAGAAGGAGAAAAAGAAGAAAAGTAATAGAGATATGGCATGGGAAAGGAGGAGAGGGTAAGAACTCAACATGGAGAAAAGAGAGATATGGAGATACGGCAACTTGCGAAAGAAAAGAGAATCAACAAATCATAATCCTGAAAGAACAAGACACTTTCAACCAATGGGAAGTAGCTGTGGCTGGACCACAAGGGGTACAGAGTAGAAACAATTTTGGAGACCCGCTGGGAAATATCTTGAATGTCCTTTTATGGCATTTGACAGATTTCAATATGGTTCTGTTAGGTTTGCCAAAATCAAGCAAGCCATTTTTAAGGGCACAATATACTATATAAAGAGAATTCTAAATGTAATTTGCAATCCTTTATGCTAACTTTCTCCATCTCTATTTAATCATTGGATAGTGATTTTATTTTTGAAATATATTCAAGTATTGTGATCTGTGAGAACATCATTATAGTATGCAAAATTAGAAATAAAAAGCAAGTAGCATAATTCATATATACTTCCCTCATTCTCTAAAAACAAATACTTGTTAATAATGGTTATTCCATTTAATGTTTAAGAGATTATTGCTTTTGTTAGTAGATGAACACAGATGAGTTTAATACATTCAGTTAAGTAACACTCATTAGTCACCTGCTTAGTGCTGTTGCTATCATATTAGGTATGCTAATTTATACAATTAACCTTATATAATTGGTTTAAAGACCTTGTCTAAGAGGGCAGTATATTAGTTCATTGATGGAATAAATCAAGAAGTCACAAATCTGAAGTAATTTCTTAGAAAACTCATTATTATTACAATATACACTTTCTTTCTGGTTTTGTTTTTTTTTTCTTTATCGGTATTTAAAGTTATTATTTAAAGAAAATAAATCCTAACAGTATTGTTCAGAATCTCCCAAATAAATTTAATTTCTTTCTCATTAGGTATAGAGCTCATATTATTCAAGAAGAACAGGTACTGGAAAATCACTATCCAAGGCAAAAACTGATTTCAATTAGAGCCTTTTAAGAAAAAGAAAGACAATAAAGCACTAGTAAAGCAGTATATATTTGTGTATTAAAATTAAAGCACCATATGCAATTTTTGTGCTTCATTGCCCAGCACATGCTGATGGAGAGAAAAAAAAAAGCATGTGAAAGGCATTAACTGGGTAATAGGTTCTGGAAATACTGGCTTGGTGACAAACTACTAGATCAATCAACTCAGCACAACAAAAGCATTGTGTTCTAATAAAGCCAAGGCAGTGAACATGGGCAAACTAAAATATAACTTATGATTTTAGTCACAAACTTCTATCAGATCATCTCATAGGTACTTGAAACTCTACATATGCAGAACAGAATTCATTAATTTTTTTCCAAAAAACAAAACAAAACAACTCAATCCTTTCTACTGTACTACTTCCTCCCAGAAGAGATGCTGTTCAGGGAGAATTTTAGCCTGGGAACTTTGAAGTTATAATCAAATGTTCACTCTGGCTCATTCTTTACATTCAATTTATTATCAATTTGTATGTTATATTATTTTATGTTATGATGTTCTGTTCTATTTGATCCTATCCTATCCTAATCTATCCTACTTTATTCTAAGTGCATTCTTTAAAATATCATCTCTTCTTTCTCACTTCCATGGCTCTATTTCTTATGTGCCTTTTGAAATGTAACTACAAATTAACATGGGTTAAAATCTCTTTATGTACAGCTGCCCCTAATCTCTGCTTCCTGAGAGGCTTCTTAAACACAAACTGTTCTTTTACTATTTTACTCAAAATAAATAAGTGTTTCCATTCTTCTTCTTTTTTAAAAAGATTTCTTTATTTATTTTGGGTGGCAAAGGGCAAAAGGAAAGGGAGAGAAAGATCTCTGGCAGACTTCCTCCTGAGCAAGGAGCGTGATGGGTGGCTCGACCCCAGGATCCTGAGATCATAACCTGGGCCAAAATCAAGAGTCGGTCACTCAACCGAGATACCCATGCGCCCCGTGTTTCCATTCTTCTTAGGAAAAAAAAAATCCTTGGTAGATCTTTTAGACCTTCTGCTAAGATACCAAGCTACCTTTCTGTACTTACCTTTTCCAATAAGTTCATTTTCAATAAACTCATTCAAACCCCTCTAGAATCTTACACTAAGGCCATAATGTATCATCTTCAACCTCTTGAAAATGCCAGCTTCTGTAACTGATAATACTCATGCATCCCCCAAATCCAAACCTGCTTTCAGAGTTTTATTGGCCATATGGTTTGTCTGCTAGAAACTACCTTTCCTGGCTTCCTTTAAAACTTTTCTGTGCCACATGAATAAATTCTGGCTAAGGGGGTGTCAAAAGAAAAAAGTGTGTAAACACAATTTCAGTGCCATGTCAGTAAAAGAAAACTCATTCTCCATATCCTCTTCTCCCTTCTAACAGTGAAAAATGTAGATATAATGATGGTAAGCCAATTTGAATCATGTGTATTAAGTCGGCACTCTCAGTGTGGCAGGAGAACAAAATAGATAGTGTCTGGGTCCTATTGTTATTGCTTGTACTGCCTGAGTTTCAGCTCTGGACAACTTGTTTATTTTTACAAAGTATGTGAAAGGAAATAATATATATCTTATTTAGGACACTATACTTTGAGATCTCTTCATTATATCGGATGAGTGATTCCCAGAGTATTTCTTTTCTGCATTTTTTTTTTTTAGTGTGTATATAATGTTAGAACATTCAAGTTCTAATAGTAAACATTTAAGGTGTTCAGGCAGAAAACCTTTGCCTTCTTAACCGTGATTTTGCTACTGTTTATTTTTCTAATGGTGGTTCTTGGTCTTAGTGCACAATATTATTCTAACAGTTACTGATTGCTGCATAACAAATTGTCCCAAAATTAGAATTTTACAACAACACATATTTACCATGTTATAATATCTGCATGTGGCTTATTTGGGTTCTCAGACTCAGGGAATCTCAAAAGCCTGTTATCGAAGTGTCATCCAAGATGTAGTTTTGTCAATATTTGATATTGATAGGATCCAAAATCCACTCAAGCTTAATTGGTAGTTGTTGGCAGCGCTCAATTCCTTGCAAGTTTTTGGATTGTGGGCTTCAGTTCCTTGGGGGCTATTTGCCAGAGACTGTCCTCAACTCCTTGTAATACAAGGCTGTTCATAAGGCATCTTAGAACATGGCAGCTGGCTTCATCAATTTGAGCAAGTGAAAGCAAACAAGAAAGAGAAAGTGAATGTGAACAAGAAAGAAGTCACAATGATTTACAACCTAATCCTGGAAGGGCTTTTTATCACATTGGAGTACTCTGTTTGTTAGAATCAAATCATTAGATTCAGTCCACACTTGAAGGGAAATGATTCTACAAAGGTTGAATTACAAGGCCGTGGAGATCATTGAGAGGCCTTTCAGACGCCAACACAATGATTTTCTGAAATGCTTGTTAAATATGAAGATTCCATTGCTTCATTCCCATTGATTATGTTTTCTCATATTTTGGGGTAGGAGTAATGGCCACTCCAAATAATTATGATGGAAAACAACTGATTATGCAGTGCTCTAATTTTAAAATGTTCAGAATTATTAATAAAATTAGTTAGTAAAATACACAACTCCCAGACATTAATTTTGATTCTCATAATGTATTGCAATTAAGCAGCAATTATATAGCTAACAAAAAATCAGGCACTGTATTTCTGTAGCCTACTTTGGGGGGAGTAAAACCTCAATATCATATTATTATTGGCTACATTTAGTTTTCTGCTATCCACAAAAATTACAAATATAATTTTCAGGCAATGCTCTGTTTATTCATCTTAGTGAGCTTACATTTGGATACTGAAAATCTATTATTAAGAAAAGTACAAAAGCAAATTCTAAAAATACCACACAATAAAATATTTCAAAATTTTATGAATATATTTGAGATCTTTGTCAAACAGTGGATGTGCAAAGACAAAGTGTTTCTATATTTGTAGTTTCCAGAATATAGATATATAGACAAATAAAAACACATACATCGATATAGATATAAATATAGATAAATAGAATATAGGTAATGACATATGAAAATCTCATGAATATGTCCATTTATAAACAAGAGCATTTTAATCTGTAACCAACTCAAGGATATTTCTAAAGTGTCCCTGATTTCTCTCCATCTGTTTTTTAATCTTCCCTTCCTTTCTCTTCTCTTCTTACTCTGCACATTCTTTTGGCAGTATTGTCTACCCCCATTATTGCTATTACTATGTATATAATCACAACTTAAAACACTTTATATTCAACCCAAAATTTATTCATGAAATAAAACCATTTATTCAGCTTCTTGCATCTCTCTCTGGGTTTTATTGAAGATTCTGCTTCCATTTTTCCTACCAATTCTACTAGTTGCATGTATGAATTTCTTACACATGATATCCTTAAAAAACTGCACAATTTGCAAATGCAATAATAATCACTTATACATTGTTGTCTCATCAACATTAAAACATATAGAAGTAACCTTGTCTTGAAGGCAAAAAATAAAACAAAAAATTTAATCCCCTCCCATTGATCTTATTACTCTTTGCAATTATGACTTTATTTCTTTCATTTTCTTTATGAACAAACTTCTGGAAAAAGCAGTCCCAATCATCTATAACCATGTTCTCAAATCCTGCTCCAATCTAGTTCTCATTCACATCATACCACTGAAAATTCTCTTCCACAGATTACCAACAGCCTTGACTTACTAATTTTTCAAGAATATATATTTTGGATCTGCTCTTTTTTTACTTTTTCATTACAGCTTAATTCTTCTAACCCCTGCTCTTTTTTGAATTACTCTTCTCTACATCCTCTATTTTTCCTCCTAATTTATTTTCACACACCAGGCACATTTTCATCTTTCTCTGTTCTGACCTAAGTTATTGAATCTATTATTCCTGCTTGTATTTCAGCGGGAGTGAGGAAGACCAAACCAGCAATGTGCTCAGAAGATGGAATGTCTACAATTTCACTCTGTTAATAATGCACCCTGTCTCAATAGACTATCAAGTCTAAGTCTGAATGGTAATATTAAAGTGTTTTTGAGAATCTTCAACTTTTTCTCTCATCAACCTTCTTGCACTTACAGATTCAGGGTCAAAAATAACTTAATAACTTACTAGACTATGTGACCGGTCTCCTTCTTTTCTCACTTAGCAAACACCTGAAAAACCAATACTAACAAATAAGCTTTCCATGAAAATACAGTCCTCAATTTCTTAGTACTAGTTTTGATGCAGAATCTTCTGGCCACCTAGGAAAAGACTGATTTGACTTCCCTGTTGTGGATGAGCCTAGAAGTAAACCATCAGGATAGCAGATTTTGTCTTGCTTTAGTACAGGCATATACTTTCATCTCTCAAACTCAGTATTTCCAAAACTAGGTATTTTCACTAAGGACATACTCCAAGGTAAAGATAGATACAAATATATCAGCAAATATATTTATCATGGTGTAGTACGGACAAAATCTGAAACTAGGGAATGAACCTCTCTGCTTACCATTTTCACAGCGGGGACCACTTCAAGCAGGATGCAACGCTGAAAGACTTCTTGCCCTCCGTGTGTGGCGGCCAGTTTCCGATTTTGACCCGCCGACCTCTAGAAGCTGTGAGCCCACGGTAGTGAATTCAAGGTCGAAAAGGCAGCCTGGAAGAAATACAGCTTATTCATTTTGAACATCACTCACTGTTGTATGGCACCAATCCCCTAGATGGACAGAAGCTGGACCCCAGGACACTCCTGGGTGATGCCTGTCAAAAGTTTTTTCTTCATTACCTTGTGGTAGATTTGGGATGGTGGAGGTGTAGGGGACCCCTTTTTCAGCTGGTCCCCTGAGTCAAGATGGATAGGTACCAAGCAGCCTGAACACCCACCGAATCAGCCTGAGACCCAGGAAGATACATCTGGATCTCTACAAATGAACATCTCCAGCACTGAGTACTGAGGTACGAACGGGGAGCCGTGAAACCACGCACAGATATCTGAAGATAAACGGAAGGGGGAGGCAGCCGCCCCATTCGGGCGCCAGGAAGTGGTAACCACCTGCACGGGGGAGCGGGCAGACTCCTGGACCGGCATCTGCGAGAAAGCAGACTGAGGCCGTGAGCCAGGGAACGGGAGCCACCAGACTGAGGGCCGGAGCTTCAGAGCGTGTGGGGTGGCTGGCGGCTGGCGATATTAGAAACTCAAAGGACAGAGACACGCCAGCCCTGGAAATGAGGGCTGGAAAGCTGGGTGTGGGGCGCACATCCCCGGACGCTGCAGGGTTGAGCAGCACCAACAGAAACAGAGTTAAAGTGGCCAGAACATAAGTGGAGAACAGTCCACGATCCCTCTGTTGTGAGACAGAGGCTGAGATTCGGCCACTGCTGCTCCAACTCTCAGAAGAGGCACAGCAAACTGCCAGGTAAAGCCGCCAGAGAACAAAAGCCTGGAAATACCGGCTCACAGTGTGCCCATCCCCATCCCCCCTCGCAGGCGACAGGGAGACTCTACCCAAAAAGGGTTGCCTGAGTATCGGCGCAGCAGGACCCTACCCCAGAAGGCAGGCTGAAAAATCAAGAAGCCCACATCCCTAAGATCCCTATAAAAAAAGGGCGCACAGCCTGGGTCCCGGTCAATAATTTGGGCTCTGGATAACCCCGCAAACTCTCCTCATCAGAATGACAGAAGGAAAAATCCCCCCCGCCCCCCGCAAAGAAAAGACAATGAGTCTGTGGCCTCTGCCACAGAACTAATGGATATGGATATAACCAAATTATCAGAAATGGAGTTCAGAGTAACAATGGTCAAGATGATGTGTAGACTTGAAAAAAGTATTAATGAAAATGTTAATGAGAATATAGAATCTCTAAGGGCAGAAATGAGAGTGAATCCGGCAGAAATTAAAAATTCTATGAGCCAAATGCAGTCAAAACTAGAGGCTCTGACGGCCAGGGTGAATGAGGCAGAAGAACCTATCAGCGAATTGGAGGACAGGTTAGTAGAAGAAAAAGCTAAAATAGAATCTGGACTCCAAAAAATCCAATCTTAGGAATGTAGGTTACGGGAGATTACTGACTCAATGAAATGTTCCAATGTCAGAATCATCAGCATCCCCGAGGGGGTGGAGAAAAACAAAGGTCTAGAAGAGATATTTGAACAAATTATAGCTGAAAACTTCCCTAATCTACCAAGGGAAACAAATGTTTGTGTCCAAAGGGCAGAGAGGACCCCTCCCAAGCTTAACCACGACAAACCTACGCCACGTCACGTCATAGTGCATTTCGCAAATATTAGATCCAAGGATACAGTATTGAAAGCGGCCAGGGCAAAGAAATTTCTCACATACCAAGGCAAAGGTATCAGAATTACGGCAGACCTTTCTACACAGACCTGGAATGAGAGAAAGGGTTGGGGGGGGGGCATTTTTAAAGCTCTTTCAGAGAAAAACAGGCAGCCAAGGATCCTTTATCCAGCAAGACTGTCATTCAGAATTGATGGAGAGATAAAGACCTTCCAGACTCTCCAGTCATTGACCAATTTTGTAACCATGAAACCAGCCCTAAAGCAGATATTAAGGGGGGTCTATAAAAGTAAAAAGGCCCCAAGAGTGATACAGAACAGAAAGTCACAATCTATAGAAAGAAAGACTTTACAGGCAGCATGGCATCATTAAAATCATATCTCTCAATAATCAGTCTCAATGTAAATGGCCTAAATGCTCCCATAATTCATGACAGGGTCGCGGATTGGATAAAAAGACATGATCCATCCATTTGCTGTCTACAAGAAACTCATTTTGAACCTAAAAATACATTCAGACTGAAAGTAAAGGGATGGAATACCATCTTTCACACCAATGGACCTCAAAAGAAATGTGGGGTAGCAATTCTCATAGCAGACAGGTTGGATTTTAAACTAAAGACTATAGTTAGAGACACAGAAGGGCACTATATTATTCTTAAAGGATGTATCCAACAAGTGGATATGACAATTATAGATATATATTCCCCCAACAGGGGAGCAGAAGATACACAAGCCAACTCTTAACCAGAACAAAGAGACATATAGATAAAAATATGTTAATAGTAGGGGACCTCAACACTCCACTATCATCAAGAGACAGACCACCTAAGCAATAAATCAGAAAGAAACAAGAGCTTTGAATGCCATACTCAACGAGTTGGACCTCATAGATATATATATAGAACACTACACCCCAGAACCGAAGAATACTCATTCTATTCTAATGACTATGGAACATTCTCAAGAATAGCCCATGTTCTGGGTCACAAAACAGGTCTCAACCGATACCAAAAGACTGAAATTATTCCTTGCATATTCTCAGACCACAATGCTCTGAAATTGGAACTCAACCACAAGGAAAAACTTGGAAGAAACTCAAACACTTGGAGACTAAGAACCATCCTGCTCAGGAATGAGTCGATAAGCCAGGAAATCAAAAATCAATTTAAACAATTTATGGAGACCACCCAGAAAGAAAACACAACAGTCCACAACCTATGGGATACTGCAAAGGCAGTACTAAGGGGGAAATACATAGCCATCCAAGCCTCACTCAAAATAATAGAAAAATCTAAAATGCAGTTTTTATATTTTCACCTCAGGAAGCTGGAACAGCAACAGAGGGACAGACCTAATCCACGCACAAGGAAGCAGTTGACCAAGATTAGAACAAAAATCAATGAATTAGAAACCAGGACTACAGTAGAGCAGATCAACAGAACTAAAAGCTGGTTCTTTGAGAGAATCAATAAAATTGACAAACCGCTGGCAAGACTTATCCAAAAGAATAGAGAAAGGACCCAAATTAATAAGTATAAACAAAAAAGAAGAGGTCACAACCAACACCAATGAAATTGGAAGGATTATTAGAAACTTCTATCAATAGCTTTATGCCAATAAATTAAACAATCTGGAAGAGATGGAGGCCTTCCTGGAAACCTATACACTACCAAGGCAGAAAGAGGAAGAAATTGATTTTTTAAACAGGCCAATTAATTATGAAGAGATTGAATCAGTGATAAACAACCTTCTAAAAAACAAAACTCCAGGCCCAGACAGTTTTCCTGGGGAATATACAAAACATTCAAATAAGAAATAATACCTATACTCCTAAAGCTATTTCAAAAAATAGAAACAGAAGGAAAGCTACCAAACTCATTCTATGAGGCCAATATTACCTTGATCCCCAAACCAGGCAAAGACCCCATCAAAAAGGAGAATTACAGACTGATTTCCCTAATGAATATGGATGCCAAAATCCTCAACAAGATCCTGGCTAATAGAATCCAACAGTACATTAAAAGGATTATCCATCATGACCAAGTGGGATTCATACCTGGGATGCAAGCGTGGTGCAACACTCGCAAATCGATCAGTGTGATACATCATATCAACAAGAAAAGACTCAGGAACCATATGATCCTCTCAATTGATGCAGAAAAAGCATTTGACAAAATGCAGCATCCTTTCTTGATTAAAACCCTTCAGAGTGTAGGGATAGACGGTACAGTCCTCAATCTCATAAAAACCATCTATGAAAAGCCTAGAGCAGATATCATTCTCAATGGGGAGAATCTGGAAGCCTTTCCCTTAAGATCAGGAACACGACAAGGATGCCACTCTCGCCACTATTATTCAACATAGTACTAGAAGTCCTTGCAACAGCAATCAGACAACAAAAAGGGATAAAAGGTATCCAAATTGGCAAAAAAGAAGTCAAAATGTCTCTCTTCGCAGATGACATGATACTCTATATCGAAAACCTAAAAGAATCCACTCCCAAACTATTAGAAGTTATAGAGCAATTCACTAATGTGGCGGGATACAAAATCAATGCTCAGAAATCAGTTGCATTTCTATACACGAATAATGAGACTGAAGAAAAAGAAATTAGGGAATCCATCCCATTTACAACAGCACCAAAAACCATACGTTACCTTGGAATTAACTTAACCAGAGACGTGAAGGGCCTATATTCTAGAAACTATAAATCACTCTTGAAAGACATTGAGGAAGACATAAAAAGATGGAAAAATATTCCATGCTCATGGATCGGAAGAATTAACATAGTTAAAATGTCCATGCTACCCAGAGCAATCTACACTTTCAATGCTACCTCGATCAAAATACCGATGACATTTTTCAAAGAACTGGAACAAATAGTCCTTAAATTTGTATGGAACCAGAAAAGGCCCCGAATTGCCAAGGAATTGTTGAAAAGGAAAAACAAAGCTCGGGGCATCACAATGCCGGATTTCAAACTGTACTACAAAGCTGTGATCACAAAGACAGCATGGTACTGGCACAAAAACAGACACATAGACCAATGGAACAGAATAGAGAACCCAGAAATGGACCCTCAGCTATTTGGACAACTAATCTTTGATAAAGCAGGAAAAAACATCTGGTGGGAAAAAGACAGTCTCTTCAATAAATGGTGCTGGGAAAATTGGACAGCTATATGCAAAAGAATGAAACTTGACCACTCTCTCACATCATACACCAAGATAAACTCCAAATGGATGAAAGACCTCGATGTGAGACAGGAATCCATCAAAATCCTAGAGGAGAACATAGGCATCAACCCCTACGACATTAGCCAAAGCAACCTTTTTCATGACACATCTTCAAATGCAACAGAAACAAATGATAAAATGAACTTGTGGGACTTCATCCAGATAAAAAGCTTCTGCACAGCCAAGGAAACAGTCAAAAAAACTAAGAGGCAGCCCACGGAATGGGAGAATATATTTGCAAATGATGCTACAGATAAAACACTGGTATCCAAGATCAACAAAGAACTTCTCAAACTCAATACGTGAGAAACAAATAAACACATCATAAAATGGGCAGAAGATATGAACAGACACTTTTCCAATGAAGACATACAAATGGCTAACAGACACATGAAAAAATGTTAAAAATCATTAGCCATCAGGGAAATTCAAATCAAAACCACACTAAGATAGGACCTTACGCCAGTTAGAATGGCAAAAATTGACAAGGCAAGAAACAACAATTGCTAGAGAGGATGTGGAGAAAGGGGATCCTTCCTACATTGTTGGTGGGATTGCAGGTTGGTGCAGCCATTCTGGAAAACAGTGTGGAGGTCCCTTAAAAAGTGAAAAATTGAGCTACCCTATGATCCAGCCATTGCACTACTGGGTATTTACCCCAAAGATACAGACGTAGTGAAGAGAAGGGCCATATGCACCCCAATGCTCATAGCAGCATTGTCCACAATAGCTAAATTGTGGAAGGAGCCGAGATGCCCTTCAACAGATGACTGGATTAAGAAGTTGTGGTCCATATATACAATGGAATATTACTCAGCTATCAAAAAGAACAATTTCTCAACATTTTCTGCAACATGGACGGCACTGGAGGAGATAATGCTAAGTCAAATAAGTCAAGCAGTGAAAGACAATTATCATATGATTTCTCTCATCTATGGAACATGAGACCTAGGAAGATCGGTAGGGGAAGAAAGGGATAAAGAAAGGGGGGTAATCAGAAGGGGGAATGAAGCATGAGAGACTATGGACTATGAGAAACAAACTGAGGGCTTCAGAGGGGAAGGGGGTGGGGAAATGGGATAGACTGGTGATGGGTAGTAAGGAGGGCACATATTGCATGGTGCACTGGGTGTTATACGCAACTAATGAATCATGGAACTTTACATCAGAAACCAGGGATGTACTGTATGGTGACTAACATAATATAATAAAAAAACATTTTAAAAAATCTGAAACTAAACTAAAGGCTCAGAAGCTGAACTGTAGCTACATAAATATTTACAAACTAAATTAACAAGTTATTATTAGTCATATAAGTGATCATTGTAGAGATTTATATGAAATTAGATAATTATTTTTGATATATTAGGTAAAAGAACTAGATGAAACAACAGACTTCACCAATTAAAATAGGAAAGTATCTGGAAATAAACCATAATATGAGAGCAGTTAATGCCTTACAGTGCTATTTATTTATTATATTAAATTTACCATTGCAATTGTTATATTGTGCATGATGAGTAAAAATAGAAAGAAAATAAATATTGGATATTAGGAAGGTGGATATTGTAGATAAAGCCAAAGCCCTGTCAGTGGGATCTATTTTCCTGGGATTATGTATTTGCTTGTGATTAAGACCTCAAAGAGGGCAAAAGTGATCAAGGAATGATTTTAAAGGAGTTACCAAAACAATGAAGGTAAAAAGATAAGATTTTGCAGACAGGAAAATTTAGAGGTGATGATATTAATATTCTCTTTGGAGTCTTCAGATACGGAGCTACAGAAGGCAAATAGGATCATAAGCATTGCCAATTTCAAATTTTCTGATTGGGTCTGATTACTGATTTTATGCTTTTGGTGGCTGATAGCAAGTTAGTAATGATTAGCTTAAGAACATGAGCTCACAGGGCCCATGTCTACAGAATATGTAGCAGTATTATTCCTCTAGAAGGTGCCTGTACAATTCAGTTATTTAAGAAGATAACTTAATGTAAATAATTCTTAACTAGGTTTGACAGTGTTAAATAAGTAATTGGAAAAGCACAGAGAGAATACCAAGGTATCATGGAGGTAACAATTGCATGAAGCGCTTGCTACCCTTAGGGCTGATGGGACAAGGAGAGTGGTTTGGATCAGTAAAATTGAGCTTGGAGAAAAAGTCCTGAACAACTGAAACTCAGATCTCTCAGAAGGTGAGTCCTGACCAGCTATTAAAATATCTCTGAGCTGCAAGAGAACCAGATACCTAAAGATGAGGTGTTAGTCCAAGACACCAGAGCCTCTGATGAGCAATGATGGTTGTGACTTGTTAAAAACTCACAAACTGCATTCAACTGCTACTATTGGAAGTAATTGTTGCTATGATGGTAAAGAAACAGGGTTACTAAAAAAAAGAGAAGAAGAAGAAGAGGAAGCAGGGAGCTTCCTCCTACCTCCAGCTTCTTAGTCTTTCTCAAGTATCCATTATCTGTGGAGCCTTGAAAGGGCGCAAGATGGCAAAACAAAAATGCGTTGAGCTAATTCCCATCCCCAGTGTTGTAAAACAAATTCCTGAGAGACAGAAGCTTATTAACTAGTACCAAAGGAATCATCAAAGATTACTGACCAGAGTATATATACATTAAGTCATTTATGGATTCATTTTTGTATTCGGGTGCTGTGAACATTAATACACATTAATTACATGAAAAGCAAATTGCGGTCTCCTCATATATTTGTCCCCAAACTCTACATGATTATTTTTTAGTAGTGAGTTTGATCCTAGGTCCTAAGATATCATCTGAATTTATATCAGTTAGCCTGACATTGTTACTAATGGCATCATGTTTTACATTCAGAAGTATTCCATTTTGGATGGTAAATTATATGGTTACTGAACACATAACTTACACATAAATAGATGTGTTCAAAAGATATTAATTTGTGTTTTACTAGCAACATATATAAGAAATATTAGTGATGAAATGAAGGGAACACATAACTATATTGGTATAGATAGTACAAATGATGTGAAAGGAGAGATTTTTAAAGGAGAAAATGTTTGAATTGGCCATTAGATGATTAGTGGAAGTTCACCATTGTCTTGAGACATAAGGACACTTCAAATAGCTGAGACAACATCAGACACATGGGAAATGCATCAAGTTTTAACTAAGACATGGAACAGATTTTCAAATTTGTATGAAGACATAATGAATCAAAGGGATCTATTGCCCACTCTGAATTTACCCAAACATTTCACTTAAGACTACACAATATTGATAATGCTAGAGGCTTTGCAGATACTATTTTATTGAAAATTATGAGAAATAAAATCAGGGATGTTTCCAGTTTTTTACTATTATAAAGTTTCTATAAACATCTGCATACAGATTTTTGCTTGAACATAGATCTTCATTTGTCTCAGAAAAATACCCAGGGCTGTAACTTGCTGGGTTGATGATATATCCTTTCAATTGGAACATTTCAGCTGTTCTATTTATATATATTTTGTTTCTTATTTCAACATTCCAATAATTGCCACAATCTTGTATTTGCACTTGACAGGGTATGTGACTGTCTAATGTGCATGTATGTGTGCATGAGTGCATGTGTCTGTGTGTGTCTGTGTTGTCTGTGTAGAAGTGACCCCCATGGAGGAAGTACTTGGCCCAAGGATTTACAGTTATGAAGAGAAAGAAAGAGATAAAACTTCCAAAACATGCTTTAGGAATCTTTCCACGTCTAAACATCTGGTGAATGGAGGCTAATAGGAAACTTGTTATTGAATAAAACATGCGTAAGGAAAGCACTAGACTTTTCTTCCATGGATTTGAGATACTATCTATCTTCCCTTGTTTAGGGACATGTTTATTTCTTTTACACCAGTATAAGTAAGTACAATGATTTTTAGACATATTGGAGATACCCATCTGGGTATTTTTTCAGGGAGTAACACATCTGGGAATTGAATAATGCTGCACATCATTAAGCTCTAACATCTAATACTGGTGGGGAAAGCCATACTGAATGGGTCAGCTTTTAGATAATGCTGCTATATGTGGTTCTCCTGTCAAGCTAGCCACTTGTCATTTATGTAGCTGCTGATGAATGCCTTCATTTATCAGGTGTTTGCAGTATTCCTTTGGAGTACAAGGATTAGTATAGGGGTTGAAAATACAATACCTGGAGAAATAGGCTAGAGGAGAGCTCTAATTCATGACTCTTTTGTAGAAAGCAAAACATGTGGTAAACTGAGTCCTATGTAACAATCTCCTGTGAGACCAATAAAAGACATACAAAACAATGGATACTAGTTTCAAACTCATATATATATATTTATATATATATAAACTCATATATATATTTATATTTTTTTTAAGAGAGAGAGAAGGTGGGGAGGGGCTGAAGGAGAGAGAAAATCTTAAACAGGATCCACGCCCAGTGTGGAGACTGATGCAGGGCTCAATCTTACAACCTTGAGATCATGACCTGGGGTGAAATCAAGAGTTGGACGATTAACTGACTGAGCCACACAGGTGCCCCTCTTCAACAATATATTTTTTAAAAATTAAAAGGTCTCATCTGATGTCTGAACATTTCTCTTCTCCAACTGATATTTTCTTCCAGCTTTATTCTTTTTAAGTTTTTATTTCATATAATGTTTCTGTTGAAGATTGTATTTTGTATATGATCTAAGGAATTATGTCAGTCACTCAAGAAAACAAAAATAACCATTTTTTCAGGAAGATTAAATAATAATTTTCTCAAATTCCTGGTAAAGTTTAATACAAGTAAATAAAATCCCTTAGTGGATAAATTATACAAACACAGTGATGGAACATTATTGTGGGGAGTTTATGAGACTACTCAGTTAATAAAAATAATTTTGCTTTACCCTAAAAACTCTTGGTATAAATAGAACTCATATAGTCTTTGGTATAAGAATACTATTTACTTGAGAAATATACCCTCAGACACGGTATCATTGGCATATTTAGATTTTTTAAAAAGATTTTATTTATTAATTTGACATAGAGAGACAGCCAGTGAGAGAGGGAACACAAGCAGGGGGAGTGGGAGAGGAAGAAGCAGGCTCCCAGTGGAGAAGCCTGATGTGGGGCTTGATCCCAGAATGCTGGGATCACGCCCTGAGCTGAAGGTAGATGCTTAATGACTGCGCCACCGAGGCGCCCCACATATTTAGATATTTTTAAAGCGATTTTACATAAACAATTGTCGTTTCAACATAAAATTGTTCTAAAACTGATATTTTTAAAATCTACATTTTCAGGAAATGGTTCAATATAATAGTTTTTAAACATATTTTAGGCAGAATACACTAAAGCTATATATTTATTTTTACTTTCATGTTAAGTTTAGTCTTAAGAGCTTTTATTCAACTCTCCTTTAGCTGACAGTTCTTTAAAGGAGTCAGTTATGTATGTCTTCCAACACAACATACATAATTTTAATAGTCTTGTGACCACATATTCATGATACATACTTATACCACATCACATGACAGACTCTGCTGACCACATGTACTGTGCATAATTCTCTCCAAAATACTTATGATTTTATTGCATTATTTTCCATTTAAGAGACTCTGTAGTGCTTCAGACTAGTGATAATGAGGCAATTATTTGCAAAAGTACAGCATTTAAATTTAATGCTATAATTATTATTAATAATAAATCATTTGTAACACATCTCAGAGCTGATCAAGACATGCCCACATCATAACACAACAGATTAAAAATACTACTTTATAAGAAGTATCTACACATATGGATAGTTGTGGTGAATATGAAAGAGCCTCCTTTAGATATAAACATGCAGTGGGCCAAGTGGATTATCAACTTCTTGCCAAACTTAAATTGTGTATCTTTGTTCTCTCAGTTGTGTTTTTTTAAATTATAACTTAATAGGGAATGCACATAAAATAGGTGAATTTTTTTCAATATCAACATTATGATTAATTAGAGAGATGATAACTGAAGAAAAAGATTCATTGGATTGAGAAGTTTACTTTATAAAGTAAAATATACACTTCCTTCATAGGACACAGTAATGCAAAGATAACACAGATGGACTTACAGACAAAACTATTTAAATTTGAATATAAGGCCCCTAACTGTACTGGAAGCCCTGATATTCAACCTAGTACAAATTCTCCCTCTTCTGTGAAGTTTTCCTCTTCCTATCTTCTATGATTATTTTCTCCCCTGTTCTCCTACAAATCCAACTGTTCGTGTCATTCTTTAGGTACTTAATCTTGTACTACTTTATAATATCTCATATTATTACCATCAACTATTATATATTCCTCCATTTCATTTTTTGTGGGGGAGATCACTAAAGCTCATTTCCCTCAAGAAGTCCATAAACTCCTTCAAATCAGAAGACCTTTGCTATACTTCTTTGCCCATGAGTATGTAATTGGCTGAGTTAAACAACTGTGGTGTTACCTGGTGTTAGAGACAGGTGTGGCCTCATAGCAATGCCAGTGCTATGTGTTACATCCTATAAATCAAGCATGGTAGAATAGTCATAGAAATGTGTATTTTAAACCTTCTCTGTTGTAATGAGAAACTTGGAAGGGCAACTTGTTTGGATTTATTTGATTACTACATCTAGAATATTTCATTCTTCCAAGCAAAGCAGTGTATAAGTATTAATCAAACATTTTCATATGGGATAATCCTGAAATCATAGTTTTGTACACTATTTAAAGGTACTATTTTTATATCTGTATGAAAATATTACCCATTATGTTTAGTTATGTTTCACTAAATATCTTGTTTTAATTATCCAGCTGTAATTGTTTTCTTACAATAGAAGTATGCCTTCTATTTTTCCATGGAGGACTATTAATTTATATATCCATCAATTATCTAACAGTCTAAACTACTGAGCTCAGCACAATTACATTTTATCCAAATATATTATGCGTAAGTTTAAAAAGTGATTACTTTATTTCAAACATATTTCAATAGTTCGTTTTGTGAGACTAAACATTCCATAGATGGAAAAACTCTGCATTGTTTGAAGAACAGCACCACAAAATAAAATGATACTTTCAAACTCTTGGAAATGAAACATAAAGGAAAACAGGTGTACAAGAAAAAAAGTATTTTTTAGTAATTGAAGTTAAGACTTGGGATTTGTTCTTAGTACTGTTCCCTACAGACACACATTCAAAAAAAATTAAATTTGTGCTAAGAACGCTTTACATAAGATCTATCCTCTTAAAAAATTGTTAACGGTATAATACAGTATTGCTAACTATAGACCCCATGTTTTACAGCAGATCTCTAGAACTTATTTGTCTTGCATAACCGAAACTTTACACTCATTGATTTAGCAACTCTTCATTTTCTCCTCTAGTCAGCTCCTGCTGACTATCACTTTGCTCTCTGTTTCTGTAAGTTTGACTACCTTAGATATCTTGTATAAGTAAAATCATGCAGTATTCGTTCTTCTGTAACTAGAGAACTTCTTTTAACATTTTTCACAGGCAGGTCTACTGACAAAAATTTCTTCAATTTTTGTCTGAGAAGTTCTAGCTCTCCTTTACTTTTGGAGGATAATGCCACATTGTACAGAATTCTAGGTTAGTGGGTCTTTCTCTCAACACTAAATATTTCACTCCACTCTTGTTTAGTTTGATGGTCTCTGAGAAGTTGGATATAATTCTTAT
This sequence comes from Ursus americanus, assembly GCF_024610735.1. Classification (NCBI taxonomy): domain Eukaryota; kingdom Metazoa; phylum Chordata; class Mammalia; order Carnivora; family Ursidae; genus Ursus; species Ursus americanus. The sequence continues at coordinate 54,651,876 of NC_142144.1, read as the reverse complement.
CTTTTTGCTCTATAGGTAATGCCTTTTTCTTTGGCTTCTTTCAGGATTTTTTTTCTCTGTCTTTGATTTTCTGTAGTTTGAAAATGATACGCCTAAATATAGTTTTGTTGTTGTTGTTGCTGTTTTCATTTTTCCTGCTTGGTGTTCTCTGAGCTTCCTGCATCCGTGATCTGTAGTTTTGTGAATTACATTAATCTGGGAAGATTCATATCCATTATTGTTCCAAATAATTTTTCTGTTCTTTTCTGTAGTGAGCAAAATGGAGTCTCTCATGTCAAGCAGGGGCCTGTGTCAAGCAATGACGCAAGCAGTTAAGGTACTGCAGCTAGGAGATATGCCCCGGACCAACGTCAGTTGATCCCCCAGAACTGATAATGAGCAGAATCCGAGGAGGTCTGCACAGACCCAAGACTGATTAAATCCCTTTAAAAAGGGAAGGATTTTGGCAAGAAACTGTCAGACTCTTCAGACCTGACCCCTCTATGTCTGAAACACTTAAAAAAGGCAACTACAGCCAAAGGCTCTGCCTGATTGATCGCCAAACAGAACCGAGATCCTTCGCTGCTGGAACATCAGAAGCAGTTAAGTGTGGAGAGATGACCTGAACCAGACTGAGGCCTTATCTCAACTGCGCGCCCACAGACTGACTTCCCATTTGGTTCCTTAACTTCCTACACCCTTGTGTCATCTTGTTTGTTGTGTGGCTTGTCTTCCATCCTGCCTTGCGTGCTGTGTAAGAAGCCAAGTTGAATCACAGGGTGAATTGTCATTGAGTTTGGAATCCTGAACCTGCCTTATAATTGTGATTTAACTTTGCTTTATGATTGAATAAAGCTGACATTGTGGAAAGACACAACTCGTGTGTGTGCCTTCATAGCATGCTCATGACAATTTCTCTTTTTCTTCTTCTGGTATTCCCGTTACACACGTTACACCTTTTGTAGTTGTCGACAATACTTGCATATTCTGTTTTTTGTTTCACTCTTGTTCTCCTTGGTTTTTAGGTTTGGGGAGTTTCTACTGATATATTCTCAAGCCCAGAATTCTTTCTTCAGCCATGTCCAGTTAATAAATCCATTAAAGATAGTCTTCATTTCTGTTACAGTGTGTTTGATCAATAACATTTTTTTTTAGGATTTTAATCTCAATGCTTGTGTTGCCCATCTGTTTTTATATGCTGTCTGTTTTATTCATTAGCGTCTTTAGCTTGTTATTCACAGTAGCCTTTAATTCCTGTTCTGAGAATTCCAATATCCCGACATATAGGTCAAGAGATGCTTGCTCCCTCTCTTCAAAATTTGTGGGACTATTTATTTTTGTTATTATTATTATTATTATTATTATTATTGCCTTTTGGTATGCCTTGTAATTTTTCTTGATAGCTGGACACAATATGCCCAAAACAGAATTACTATAAATGGGCCTTCTGTAATACCTTGTGTTGTATTGTGGGAAGGGAAGTGTTCTCTACTCTTCTGATTAGGTCTCAGTCATTCAGTGAGTCTATAACTCTGTACTTTGAAATTCACAAGTTTCTCATTTTTTCTGTCCCCATTTAGTGGGATAGGATGGGTAGAGTGGGCTGAAGTTGGGTATTTCCCTTCTATCACATGGAAGGCTAGAGCCAGCTGAAGTTGGTTATTTTTCTTTCCAAGTTCGGTCAGTCTCTGATACTACCCAGCTGATTAGGCTGCAGTTAACTAGTTTTCCCTGTGGGCAGGCCCTTTTAAGAATGGATTGCTCTGGGGTATTTCAATATGACTCATATTCTTCTCATTATGCCAGAAGCAGGAGGAAATTTTTCTCAGATATATACTCTTAAGAGTTCTTGGGGGTAAATTTCACAATATTGTGGGGTGCCTGCTATGACTGCGTTCCTCTGGAGGTTTTAACTCTCAGAGCTGCTCTAGGCCTCCACCAATTTGGCAACTGTAGTTCCAATCTTCCCACCCCAGCATTGGTTTTACAGTTTCTATCCCCCAATCTATGCTCAGATAAACTGTGAGTCCTTATTTGCCTGTTTCTCCAGTCTTGGAAGTAGTAGTTCCCCTGAATCCTTCCCCACTCCTATATATTCGAGGAGAGTTGCTGATTTTTCGAGCTTCTCAGCTTTTTGCTTGTTGTCAGAATGGAGTAGCATCTTCCAAATTACTTACACACAAACAGAAACTGGAAGTCTAGGGTTTGTTTTTGAGGTGAGCAAGTGGTATAAATTAGGCTGTAATGATGGCATACATATTTGTAAATATAATTTAAAAAACATTGAATTAATCCCTTTATGTGAATTAATTTTATGGTATGTTAATTATATCTCACTAATGCTTTTTTTTCTAATTTATCCCCCTTTGTTTTTTTCTTCCATGATTTTATTTAAATTAAACTTAGTTAACATATACTGTAGTATTAGTTACAGGAATAGAATTTAGTGATTCACAACTTACACATAACACCCTGTGAGTGCCCTTCTTAATGCCCATCACCCATTTAACCCATCCCCACATACCTCTCCTCTCTATCAACCCTCAGTTTGTTCTCTATAGTTAAGATTCTCTTATGGTTTGCCTCCTGTTTTATATTATTTTATTTTTTCTTCCCTTCCCCTATGTTCATCTTTTTTGTTTCTTAAATTCCACTTATGAGTGAAATCATATGATATTTGTCATTCTCTGACTTATCTCACTTAGCATAATATACTCTAGCTCCATGCATGTCCTTACAAATGACAAGATTTCTTTCTTTTTGATGACTGAGTAATATTCCATTATATATAACTTATATATTATATATACAGTTATATATATACATATATATATGCTTAATGGGATATATATCACAAATAATATTCCATTATATATAATGTATATTTTATATAATATTCCATTATATATATACTACATCCTCTTTATCCATTGATCAGTCAATGAGCATTTGAGCTCTTTCCATAGGTGGGCTATTGTTGATAATGCTGCTATAGACATTGAGGTGAACGTGCCCCTTTGAATCAGTATTTTCATGTCTTTTGGGTAAATACCAAGTAGTGATATTGCTGGGTCACAGAGTGGCTCTATTTTTAACTTTCTGAGGAAACTCCATACTGTTTTACAGAGCGGCTGCACCAGTTTGCATTCCCACCAACAGTGTAAGAGGGTTTCCCTATCAATGTATCCTCGCCAACATCTGTTGTTTCCTGAGTTGTTAATTTTAGCCGTTCTGACAGGTGTGAGGTGGTACGTCATTGTGGTTTTGAATTGTATTTTCCTGATGATGAGTGATGCTGAACATTTTTCTTGATGTGTCTGTTAGACATCTGTATGTCTTCTTTGGAGAAATGTATGTTCATGTCTTCTGCCCATTTCTAAACTGGATTATTTACTATTTGGGTGTTGATTTTGATGAGTTCTTTATAGATTCTGGATACTAGCCCTTTCTCAGATATATCATTAGCAAGTATCATCTCCCATTCTGTCAGTTACCTTTTAGTTTAGTTGATTGTTTCCTTCACTGTGCAGAATTCTGGCTTTTATCTTGATGAGGTCCCAATAGTTCATGTTTGCTATTGTTTCCCTTGCCACTGGAGATGTGTCTAGTAAGAAGTTACTGTGGCCAAGGTCAAAGAGGTTTCTGTCTGTGTTCGCCTCAAGGATTTTGATGGTTTCCTGTCTCACATTGAGGTCTTCCATTCATTTTGAATTTCTTTTTTGTACATGGTGTAAGAAAGTGGTCCAATTTAATTCCTTTGAATGTAGCTGTCCAGTTTCCTAGCACCATTTGTTGAAGAGGCTGTCTTTTTTTCCATTGGATATTCCTTCCTGCTTTGTCGAAGATTGGTTGACTATATTTCTTCAATTTCTTTCATTAGTGTTCTACAGTTTTCAGAATACAGGTCAGAATACCTCTGTGGACAGGTTTACTCCTAGGTATCTTATGTTTTTTTGTTCAATTGTTATTGGGATCAATTCCTTGATTTTTCTTTCTGCTGCTTCATTATTGGTGTATAGAAATGCAACAGATTTCTGTACACTGATTTCATATCCTGTAATTTGATGACTTCATGTGTTAGTTCTAGCAATGTTTTGGTGGAGTCTTTAGGGTTTTCTAGATGCGGTATCATGTCATATGCAAATAGTGACAGTTTGACTTCTTCCTTGCCGATTTGGATGCCTTTTACTGTTTTCTGTTGTCTGATTGTTGAGGCTAAGCCTTCCAGTAGCGTTAAGTAGTAATGGTGAAGGTGGACATCCCTGTCTTGCTCCAGACCATAGAGGAAAAGCTCTCAGTTTTCCCCATTGAGAATGACATTAACTATGGGTCTTTTGTATATGGTCTTTATGATGGTGAGGTATGCTCCTTCTATCCGTACATTTTTGAGGTTTTTTTTTTTTTTCCTATTAAGAAAGGATGCTGTATTTTGTCAAATGCTTTTTCTGCATCTATTGAGAGGATCATACGGTTCCTATCTTCTTTTATTAATGTGGTGTATCATGTCGATTGATTGGCAAATAGCAAACCACCCCTGCTTCCCAGGAATATATCCCACTTGAGCATGGTGAATGGTTCTTTTAATGTACTGTTGGATTTTTTGGCTAATTTCTTGTTGAGAATTTTGCATCCATGTTCATCAGGGATATTGGCTTGTAATTCTCCTTTTCAGTGGGGTCTTGGTCTGGTTTTGGAATCAAGGTAATGCTGGCCTCATAGAAGGAGTTTGGAAGTTTTCCTTCCATTTCCATTTTTTTGGAACAATTTGAAAAGAATAGGTATTAACTTTTCTTTTAAATGTCTGGTAGAATTCCCCTGGGAAGCCATCTGGCCCTGGACTTTTGTTTGTTGGGAGATTTTTGATTACTGATTCAATTTCTTTGCTGGTTATGGTTCTGTTCAAATTTTCTATTTCTTCCTGTTTCAGTTTTGGTAGTTTGTATGTTTCTAGGAATTTGCCCATTTCTTCCAGATTGTCCAGTTTGTTGGCATATAATTTTTTATAATATTCTTTTATGATTATTTGTATTTCTGTGGTGTTGGTTGTGATCTCTCCTCTCTCATTCGTGATTTTATTTATTTGGGTTCTCTTTCTTTTTGATAAGACTGACTAAGGGCTTATCAATTTTATTAATTCTTTCAAAGAACCAGCTCTTCGTTTCATTGATCTGTTCTACGTTTTTTGTTTGTTTCCACATTGTTTATTTCTGCTGCAATCTTTATTATTCCCCTTCTTCTGTTGGCTTTGGGCTTCATTTGCTGTTCCTTTTCTAGCTCCTTTAGGTGTAAGGTCAGGTTATGAATTGGAGACTTTCCTTGCTTCTTGAGGTAGGCCTGCATTGCTATATACTTCCCTCTTATGACTGCCTTTGCTGCATGCCAAAGGTTTGGACCGTCATGTTTTCATTGTCATTTGCTTCCATGTACTTTTTTATTTCTTCCCTAATTTCCTGGTTAATGCATTCATTCTTTATTAGGATGTCCATTACCCTCCATGTGCTTGTGGTCTTTCCAATTTTTTTGTTGTGGTTGACTTCAAGTTTCATAACATTATGCTGTGAAAATATGCACGGTATGATCTCAACCTTTTTGTACTTGTTGAGGCCTGATTTGTGACCCAGTATGTGATCTGTTCTGGAGAATGTCCCATGTGCGCTCGGAAAGAATGCATATTCTGCTGCTTTAGGATGAAATGGTGTGAATACATCTGTTAAGACCATCTGGTCCAGTGTATCATTCAGAGCCATTGTTTCTTTGTTCATTTTCCACTTAGGTGATCTTTCCGTTGCTGTGAGTGGGGTGTTAAAGTCCCATACTATTATTGTGAGTTTCTTTATGTTTGTTATTATGACTCATATAGTTGGGCTTTCCCAAGTTGGGGGCATAAATATTTACAATTGTTTGATCTTCTTGATGGGTAGGCCCATAATTATGATATAGTGCCCTTCTTCAACACTTGTTATGGTCTTTGGCTTAAAATCTAGTTTCTCTGATATATGTATGGCTACTCTGACTTTCATTTGACATCCATTAGCATGATAGATAGTTCTCCATACCCTCACCTTCAATCTGGAGGTGACCGTAGGTGTAAAGTGAATCTCTTGTAGGTATCATATAGATGGGTTTTGGGTTTTGTTTTTGTATTTGTTTCTGTGTGTTTTTCTTTGTCTCTGCTTTTCTTTTTATTTTGTGTTGTTTTGTGTTGTTTCTTTTTTTTAATGTTTTTTTATTTTATTATGTTAGTCACCATACAGTACATCCCTGGTTATCAATATAAAGTTCGATGATTCATTAGTTGCGCACAACACACAGTGCACCATGCAATACGTGCCCTCCTTATTACCCATACCAGGCTATCCCATTCCTCCAACTCCCTCCCCTCTGAAGCCCTCAGTTTTTTTCCCAGAGTCCATAGTCTCTCATACTTCATTCCCCCTTCTGATTACTCCCCTTTCTTTATCCCTTTCTTCTCCTACCAATCTTCCTAGTTCTTATGTTCCATAGATGAGAGAAACCATATGATAATTGTCTTTCTCTGCTTGACTTATTTCACTTAGCATTATCTCCCCCAGTGCCGTCCATGTTGCAGCAAATGTTGAGAATTCATTCTTTTTGATAGCTGAGTAATATTCCATTGTATATATGGAACAAAACTTCTTAATCCAATCATCTGTTGAAGGGCATCTCGGCTCCTTCCATGATTTTGCTATTGTGGACAAAGCTGCTATGAACATTGGGATGCATATGGCCCTTCTCTTCACTACATCTGTATCTTTGGGGTACATAAACCAATATTGCAATGGCTGGGTAATAGGGTAGCTCAATTTTTAACTTTTTAAGGGACCTCCACACTGTTTTCCAGAGTGGTTGTAGCAACTTGCATTCCCACCAACAATGTAGGAGGGATCCCCTTTCTCCACATCCTCTCCAATAATTGTTGTTTCTTGCCTTGTCAATTTTTGTCATTCTAACTGGCGTAAGTTAGTATCTTAGTGTGGTTTTGATTTGAATTTCCCTGATGGCTAATGATTTTGAACATTTTTCATGTGTCTGTTAGCCATTTGTATGTCATCATTGGAAAAGTGTCTGTTCATATCTTCTGCCAATTTTGTGATTTGTTTATTTGTTTCTCACGTATTGAGTTTGAGAAGTTCTTTGTAGATCTTGGATACCAGTCTTTTATCTATAGTATCATTTGCAAATATATTCTCCCATTCCATGGGCTGCCTCTTAGTTTTTTTGACTGTTTCCTTGGCTGTGCAGAAGCTTTTTATCTTGATGAAGTCCCATAAGTTCATTTTATCTTTTATTTCTCTTGCCTTTGGAGATCTGTCATGAAAAAGGTTGCTGTGGCCGATGTCATAGAGGTTGCTGCCTCTGTTCTCCTCTAGAATTTTGATGGATTCCTGTCTCACATCGAGGTCTTTCATCCATTTGGAGTTTATCTTGGTGTATGGTGTGAGAGAGTGGTCAAGTTTCATTCTTTGGCATGTAGCTGTCCAATTTTCCCAGCACCATTTATTGAAGAGACTGTCTTTTTTCCACTGGATGTTTTTTCCTGCTTTATCAAAGAATAGCTGCCCGAAGAGCCAAGGATCCATTTCTGGGTTCTCTATTCTGTTCCATTGGTCTATGTGTCTGTTTTTGTACCAGTACCATGCTGTCTTTGTGATCACAGCTTTGTAGTACAGCTCGAAATATGGCATTGTGATGCCCCCAGCTTTGTTTTTCCTTTTCAACAGTTCCTTGGCAATTTGGGGCCTTTTCTGGTTCCATACAAATTTAAGGACTATTTGTTCCAGTTCCTTGAAAAATGTCATCGGAATTTTGATTGGAATAGCATTGAAAGAGTAGATTGCTCTGGGTAGCATGGACATTTTAACTATGTTAATTCTTCTGATCCATGAGCATGGAATATTTTTCCATCTTTTTGTGTCTTCCTCAATGTCTTTCAAGAGTGATTTATAGTTTCTAGAATATAGGTCCTTTACATCTCTGGTTGATTCCAAGGTAACGTACGGTTTTTGGTGCTATTGTAAATGGGATGGATTCCCTAATTTCTCTTTCTTCAGTCTCATTATTTGTGTATAGAAATGCAACTGATTTCTGAGCATTGATTTTGTATCCCGCCACATTAGTGAATTGCTCTATAACTTCTAATAGTTTGGGAGTGGATTCTTTTGGGTTTTCCATATAGAGTATCATGTCATCTGCGAAGAGGGACATTTTGACTTCTTCTTTGCCAATTTCGATATCTTTTATCCCTTTTTGTTGTCTGATTGCTGTTGCAAGGACTTCTAGTACTCGCCAGTCATTGACCAATTTTGTAACCACAAAACCAGCCCTACAGGAGATATTAAGGGGGGTTCTATAAAAGTAAAAATGCCCGAATAGTGATACAGAACAGAAAGTCACAATCTATAGAAACAAAAACTTTACTGGCAACATGGCATCATTAAAATCATATCTCTCAATAATCAGTCCTAATGTAATTGACCTAAATGCTCCCATAAAACACCACAGGGCTGCAGATTGGATAAAAAGACATGACCCATCCATTTTGACTGATTTTGAACCTAAAGATACATTCAGACTGAAAGTAAAGGGATGGAATACCATCTTTCATGCCAATGGACCTCAAAAGAAAGGTGGGGTAGCAATTCTCATATGAGACAGATTGGATTTTAAACTAAAGACTACAGTTAGAGACACAGAAGGGCATTATATTATTCTTAAAGGAAGTATCCAACAAGTGGATATGATAATTATAAAAATATATGCCCCGAACAGGGGAGCATCAAGATACACAAGCCAACTCTTAACCAGAATAAAGAGACATATAGATAAAAATACATTAATAGTAGGGGACCTCAACACTCCACTATCAGCAAGAGACAGATCACCTAAGCAAGTAATCAGCAAAGAAACAAGAGCTTTGAATGCCATACTCAACGAGTTGGACCTCATAGATATATATAGAACACTACACCCCAGAACCAAAGAATACTTATTCTATTCTAATGCCCATGGAACATTCTCAAGAATAGACCATGTTCTGGGTCACAAAACAGGTCTCAACCGATACCAAAAGACTGAAATTATTCCTTGCATATTCTCAGACCACAATGTGAAGTGAAGTCTTAAGTATAAAACCACATTGTTCAAAGATCTGTCTATGGGGGTGCCTGGGTGGCTCAGTCATTAAGCGTCTGCCTTCGGCTCAGGCCATGATCCCAGGGTCCTGGGATCGAGCCCCACATTGGGCTCCCTGCTCGGTGGGAAGCCTGCTTCTTCCTCTTCCACTACCCTGGCTTGTGTTCCTACTCTCACTGTGTCTCTCTCTGTCAAATAAATGAAATTTAAAAAAAAATCCAAAGATCTGTTATGTATAAACTTTTTTTGCATCATACTAATCAGTGTGTATTTGTAGGACAGAAAGAAAATTCTTTATTTCATAATTAGATTACGAGGACTGTCTCTTTGAAAATATTTCTATATTAGTAAATATAAATGGGATTCCAACATACACACATATATGTGCATTGTTGAGCAACACAAATATAAATGTTTAAGCATTTTTCATGTCCTATCAAAGCTACAATCTAAGTGCAATTTTAAATATTTCATCTTGGGGCGCCTGGGTGGCACAGCAGTTAAGCGCCTGCCTTCGGCTCAGGGCGTGATCCCGGCGTTCTTGGATCGAGCCCCACATCAGGCTCCTCTGCTATGAGCCTGCTTCTTCCTCTCCCACTCCCCCTGCTTGTGTTCCCTCTCTCGCTGGCTGTCTCTGTCAAATAAATAAATAAAAAATCTTTAAAAAATAAATAAATAAATAAATAAATAAATAAATAAATAAATAAATATTTCATCTAGTACAATCAAGGAACTAACAATTTCTTATTGAAAATTTTTACTAAATGACTTCAATTGACCTTAATATTTATTTTGTTAAAGAACAAAACTTACAAACAAACTTGTAACACAAAAATAAATAAATAATTATGCTTGGCACTTAAAGTGAATTCCAAGATTCTATTTATTGCCAACTATGTTTTTCAATGTAATTTTTCTTCAGTTTCAGTTATGGTATCTTGAAATTTATGTGCTATAGTTAGTTACTTAGAATTTTTTCTTGAATAAGATAGTTTCTTTTTTTAATTGTAATTGCATATTTTATTTAGTCCACTGTATCCAATATACTATCATTTCAATATACAATAATTAATATAAATTTATTAATAAAACATTGTGTGCTTTTTCATATTAAAACTGAAGTCTGGTATGTATTTATTTTTATTTTATTTAAATTCAATTAGACAACATATAGTACTAGTGTCAGATGTAAAGTTCAATAATTCATCAGTTGTGTATAACATGAAGTGCTCATCACATCATTGGCCTCCTTAGTGCACATTGCCCAATTGCCCCCACACCCCACCCACTTCCCCTCCACCAACCCTCAGTTTGTTTCCTATAGTTAAGAGTCTCTCATGGTTTGTCTCCCTCTCTGATCACTTCCCATTCAGTTTTTCCTCCCATCCGCTATGACCTTCCATACTACTTCTTTTTTTTTTTTAAAGATTTTTTTTATTTATTCAACAGAGATAGAGACAGCCAGCGAGAGAGGGAACACAAGCAGGGGGAGTGGGAGAAGAAGAAGCAGGCTCATAGCGGAGGAGCCTGATGTGGGACTCGATCCCAGAATGCCGGGATCACACCCTGAGCCGAAGGCAGACGCTTAACCGCTGTGCCACCCAGGCACCCCTCCACACTACTTCTTATATTCCACATATGAGTTAAGCCGTATGATAATTGTCTTTCTCTGATTGACATATTTTGCTCAGCATAATACCCTCCAGTTCCTTCCGCATTGATGTAAATGGTAAGTATTCATCTTTTCTGATGATTTGATGAGTACAATGGAATATTACTAAGATAGAGTTTCTATTTGACATGGAATTAACTGAGTTTACATTATTTCCATTTCTTAAAAAAATCTGCAGAAATTGATAAAATATTTCTTTTTGACTTAGAGTTATAACATTAACATTAATAATATTACAATGCTTTTGTATAGTGACACACTTAAGGAGCCCTGAGACCTTACAAATTATTTGACTCTAGGATAAATGATACAATATAAATGTAATTTTTACTGTTTTATTTTTTCCTTTAATTATCAGTTATGCTACTTCTTGGTGTGTGAATTTATGTGTGTATATATGTATGTATGTATAATACAATTACTTAGTAGCACTGTAAAGATACATTTTCTTTGCAAAGTGAAAAGAAAATAAATGTTTTTGAAGAGCCATTATAGCTTAGGATTTCTTTTTTTTTTTAAGATTTTATTTATTTATTAGAGAGAGAGAGAGCATGAGCAGGGAGAGGAGCAGAGACAGACTCCCCACTGAGCAGGGAACCCAATGTGGGGCTCAATCCCAGGACTCCAGGACCATGAACTGAGCTGAAGGCAGAGGCTTAACTGACTGAGCCACCCAGGCACCTCAACCTAAGGTTTCTTAAAACAAATTTTGTTCTTTTGAGTTCCTAGATGAATGTATAGCAAATAATTCATTCTTCTGTAAACATGAAGAGCATTAACATAAGACAAGAAATGAAACTATCAGCACTATTAAAATCATGACTTGGATAAGGACTGACTAGATTTCAAAAAGAGAAAAAGAAGAAAAAATCATTTATAATCAAAATTAATTTTAAATTTTGCTTATGAATGCATCACAGCAGAGACTGCCATTCGTACTCTTAACAAGTCTAACTAAAACAATTTCTTCCATTAGTACTAGAATCAGTTTTTGTTTTTTAGTAAAGGACCACATGAAGTAATTCATATACAACTTAGGGCAATAAAAATAACTAACTTTTGGGGCGCCTGGGTGGCACAGTGGTTAAGCGTCTGCCTTCGGCTCAGGGCGTGATCCCGGCATTATGGGATCGAGCCCCACGTCAGGCTCCCCCTCTGGGAGCCTGCTTCTTCCTCTCCCACTCCCCCTGCTTGTGTTCCCTCTCTCGCTGGCTGTCTCTATCTCTGTCAAATAAATAAATAAAATCTTTAAAAAAAAAAAAAGAAAAAAATAACTAACTTTTGTAGTAGAACAATACTTAGCATGAAAAAATGTTTACAAAATACTAAAACCCAGTAAGAAGCCATTTTTAATATAATCACTTTAACCATACATTTTCATAGGTTTTTTTTAAATTTCTTCTCTTTTGATGGTTAATTCTTTCTTTTGTCAAGCATGTAAGCACATATAGTTCAATTTAATGATTCCAGCATGTACACACACACACACACACACACACACACAAACACACAGTGGTGCTTATTGTATGGTCTTATACAATAAGACCATTTGGTATAGTATAGTAACATTTGTTATTAAGATAAAATCCCATTTAAAATGAAATGAATTTCTAGTGTTCCACTTCAGAAAGATGGAATAAATGTACTTTCCTCTATTCTTCCCATAAGATACAAAACACACACAGGAAGACTTCTGAAATACAAGACAAAGAAGACAGACTAACTATGGACCTGGGACCCAAGAAAAGACAGTGGCAATTTCCTTTAGTTTTCCTTTTGCCTCTTATATTCTACACTTAGATCTAAAGAAGCTAGAAACTGGATATGCCAGTAAGCACAGAGAGAAAAAGCCTCCTCTTTCTAGTCTAACAACTAGGAAAGCAGGAGCCTAGAAATAAAAACTTTAAGACAATAACCGCTGTACTCCGGTAAACAAACACCTCACCATGTTTCCAAGTTAAAATTAATGCTCTAAATTTCCAATTAGGAAACTTGAAAAAGAACAACAATTTTATCACACATCAAGTAGGAAAAAAAGAAATAATAAATATTACATTAGTATTCAATGAAATTGAAAACAGCAACCGAGAAAAATAAGAGAAAATAATTAAGTCTAAAAGCTGGGTTTCTGAAAAGATCTATAAAATAAATGAAACTCCGGCTAGGGCACTCAAGATAAAACATACTAACTACCAAAACTGAAACAGGAAGAAATAGAAAATTTGAACAGAACCATAACCAGCAAAGAAATTGAATCAGTAATCAAAAATCTCCCAACAAACAAAAGTCCAGGGCCAGATGGCTTCCCAGGGGAATTCTACCAGACATTTAAAAGAAAAGTTAATACCTATTCTTCTCAAATTGTTCCAAAAAAATGGAAATGGAAGGAAAACTTCCAAACTCCTTCTATGAGGCCAGCATTACCTTGATTCCAAAACCAGACCAAGACCCCACTGAAAAGGAGAATTACAAGCCAATATCCCTGATGAACATGGATGCAAAATTCTCAACAAGAAATTAGCCAAAAAATCCAACAGTACATTAAAAGAACCATTCACCATGCTCAAGTGGGATATATTCCTGGGAAGCAGGGGTGGTTCGCTATTTGCCAATCAATCGACATGATACACCACATTAATAAAAGAAGATAGGAACCGTATGATCCTCTCAATAGATGCAGAAAAAGCATTTGACAAAATACAGCATCCTTTCTTAATAGGAAAAAAAAAAACCTCAAAAATGTACGGATAGAAGGAGCATACCTCACCATCATGAAGACCATATACAAAAGACCCATAGTTAATGTCATTCTCAATGGGGAAAACTGAGAGCTTTTCCTCTATGGTCTGGAGCAAGACAGGGATGTCCACCTTCACCATTACTACTTAACGCTACTGGAAGGCTTAGCCTCAACAATCAGACAACAGAAAACAGTAAAAGGCATCCAAATCGGCAAGGAAGAAGTCAAACTGTCACTATTTGCATATGACATGATACCGCATCTAGAAAACCCTAAAGACTCCACCAAAACATTGCTAGAACTAACACATGAAGTCATCAAATTACAGGATATGAAATCAGTGTACAGAAATCTGTTGCATTTCTATACACCAATAATGAAGCAGCAGAAAGAAAAATCAAGGAATTGATCCCAATAACAATTGAACAAAAAAACATAAGATACCTAGGAGTAAACCTGTCCACAGAGGTATTCTGACCTGTATTCTGAAAACTGTAGAACACTAATGAAAGAAATTGAAGAAATATAGTCAACCAATCTTCGACAAAGCAGGAAGGAATATCCAATGGAAAAAAAGACAGCCTCTTCAACAAATGGTGCTAGGAAACTGGACAGCTACATTCAAAGGAATTAAATTGGACCACTTTCTTACACCATGTACAAAAAAGAAATTCAAAATGAATGGAAGACCTCAATGTGAGACAGGAAACCATCAAAATCCTTGAGGCGAACACAGACAGAAACCTCTTTGACCTTGGCCACAGTAACTTCTTACTAGACACATCTCCAGTGGCAAGGGAAACAATAGCAAACATGAACTATTGGGACCTCATCAAGATAAAAGCCAGAATTCTGCACAGTGAAGGAAACAATCAACTAAACTAAAAGGTAACTGACAGAATGGGAGATGATACTTGCTAATGATATATCTGAGAAAGGGCTAGTATCCAGAATCTATAAAGAACTCATCAAAATCAACACCCAAATAGTAAATAATCCAGTTTAGAAATGGGCAGAAGACATGAACATACATTTCTCCAAAGAAGACATACAGATGTCTAACAGACACATCAAGAAAAATGTTCAGCATCACTCATCATCAGGAAAATACAATTCAAAACCACAATGACGTACCACCTCACACCTGTCAGAACGGCTAAAATTAACAACTCAGGAAACAACAGATGTTGGCGAGGATACATTGATAGGGAAACCCTCTTACACTGTTGGTGGGAATGCAAACTGGTGCAGCCGCTCTGTAAAACAGTATGGAGTTTCCTCAGAAAGTTAAAAATAGAGCCACTCTGTGACCCAGCAATATCACTACTTGGTATTTACCCAAAAGACATGAAAATACTGATTCAAAGGGGCACGTTCACCTCAATGTCTATAGCAGCATTATCAACAATAGCCCACCTATGGAAAGAGCTCAAATGCTCATCGACTGATCAATGGATAAAGAGGATGTAGTATATATTTAATGGAATATTATATAAAATATACATTATATATAATGGAATATTATTTGTGATATATATCCCATTAAGTATATATAGCTGTATATATAATATATAAGTTATATATAATGGAATATTACTCAGTCATCAAAAAGAAAGAAATCTTGTCATTTGTAAGGACATGCATGGAGCTAGAGTATATTATGCTAAGTGAGATAAGTCAGAGAATGACAAATATCATATGATTTCACTCATTGTTGAAATTTAGAAACAATATATGAAAATAAACTAAGGGGAGAAAAAGGAAGGGAGCAAACCATAAGAGAATCTTAACTGTAGAAAACAAACTGAGTTTTCATGGAGGGATGTGGGTGCGGAATGGGTTAAATCAGTGATGGGGACTAAATAGGGCCTTCGTAATGAGCACTGGGTGTTATATGTAAATGATGAATTACTATATTCCATACCCAAAACCAGTTTTACCTTATATATTAACTAACTAGAATTTAAATAGAAATTTAAAAAAAACACATATCAACAAAAAACTACAAGGAATGTGAAAAATCATGGAAGCATCATGCCACCAATGTATCACAATAATCTTTTGAAAATTGAACCCAAAAACATGAAGATCTCTGATTTAGCAGATGAAGAAATCAAAATAGTTATTAAAGGAAATTCAACAAGGTACAACCAAACAGACAAAAACAAAACCACAGAAAGGTATTTCAATGAAATCAGGAAGGAAAGAAGATGAGAATTTTAACAAAGAGATAGAAATCATAAAAAAGAACCAAATAAATTCTGTAGTGGAAGAAAACAATGAATGCAATGAAAACTGCAAAAGAGGCATCAATAGCAGACTTGATCAAGCAGAAAAAACAATGAATGAGATTGAAGTTACAAACTTTGAAATAACCCAGTCAGAAGAGAAAAAGGTAAAAGATTGAGAAGGAGTGAAGAAAAGCCTTCATCAAAAAGTAAAGATGTACGGTATGGTGACTAACATAACATAACAATAAAAAAGAAAAGAAAAGGAAAGCCTTTCTGAGGTATGGCATATTATCAAGAGGACCAGTTTAAAAATCACTGGATATCCAGAAGGAGAATGGCAGGAGACAGGGGCAGGATGCCTATTTAAAGAAATAATGGCTAAAAATTTCCCAGATCTGAGGAAAGATTTGGATATTCAAGTTCAGGAAGCTCATAGGTCACCAAGACAAATGAAACTGAAGAAATCTTAAAGTCATATTTTAATAAAAGTGTCAAGAAAGAAAAAAAGAAGAAAATTAGAATCTTAAATGGAGCAAGAAGAAAAATAAAGCTAATTACTCATAAGGGAACCCCATAAAGCTATCAGCAGATTTTTCAGCAGAAAATTTACAAGTTAGGAGTGAGTGAGATGATATATTTAATATGCTGAAAGTAAACAAAAACAAAAACTTCCAACCAAGAATACTATATTCAGGAAAGTTATCTTTCAGAAATGAAGGATAGATAAAGACTTTCCCAGACAAACAAAAGCTAAGGGAATTCACCACCACTGGACCTACATTACAAGAAATGCTGAAAGGATTTCTTCAAGCTGAAATGAAAAAAAAAAAAAAACGCTACTTAGTACGAAGAAAACATATGAGAATGTACTGTACACTGGTAATGATTATTATCTAACCCTGTAATATGGTAGTGTGTTAACCATTTACCTTAGTATAAAGGTTAAAGGACAAGGATATTAAAAATAATTATAGCTACAATGATTTTTAAATAAATATACAATATAAAAGGAGGTAAATTGTGACATTGAAAACATAAGAGGGAGAAGAAATGAAAGGGTAGAATTTTTATATCTGATTGAAGTTTATTATCAGCTTAAAATAAACTTCTATATGCATAAGATATTTTATGTAAGCCTCTTGGTAACCATGAAGCTAAAACCTACAGTAGGGTCATAAAAGATGAAGCTAGGGGGATGAAAGCATATCCCTATGAGAAATCAATTTACAAAAAAAAAAAAAAAGCAGTAAGAGAGGGAAAAATAACAAGGGAAATACAAAGTAGCCAGAAAACACAATTAGTAAGTCCTTACTTACAAATAATTATTCCACATGTAAATAGTTTAAATTATCTAATAAAATACATAGAGTAACTGGGTGAATAAAAAAATAAGACCAACTGAGTCCTGCCTCTGAGACACTCACCCCAGCTTTAAGGATGCACAGAGGATCAAAGTAAAGGGATGGAAAAAGCTACCCACACAATTGGAAACCAAAAGAGAACAGAGATAGCTATACTTATATGAAACAAACTAGATTTCAGGCCTAACAGATAACGAGAGACAAAGGACACTGTATAATTATAAAGGGGTCCATCTATCAAGAAGATGTAACAATCATATATATACAGTTGACCTTTGAGCAATGTGGGAGTTAAAGACACTGACCCTCTACACAGTTGAAAACATAACTTTTGATTCCCCCAAATCCTAACTACTAATGGCCTACTGATGACTAGAAACCTTACTGATAACATAAGTAGTTAATGAACATGTATTTTGTATGTTGTATGTATTATAAACTATATTCTTACAATTAAAAAAAGCTAGAGAAAAGATAATGTTACTAAGAAAATCATAAGGAAGAGAAAATACATTTATAGTACTGTTATATTTATAAAAAAAAAACCTGCCTTATAAGTGGACCCACACAGTTTAAACCTGTGTTGTTCAAAGATCAACTGTACAAGCACACAATATCAGAACACACAAATATATTAAAAGCAAATACTAACAGATTTTAAGGTAGAATTAGACAACAATACAAAAATAGGAGTGAACTTTAATACTTCAATTTTAACAACAGATATATTATCTAGACAGAAAATCAAAAAGGAAACATTACAATTGAACCATACTTTAGACCAAATGTATCTAACAGACAGATGTACACAGAATGTTCCATCCCACAGCAGTGGAAGACACATTATTCTCAAAAGCACATGGAACATTCTCCAAGATAGATTATATGTTGGGACATAAAATAAGTCTTAACCAATGTAAGAACATTATAGCAAGTATTTTTTTCAGTGAAAGTGGTATGTCAGTAATAGGAGGAAAGCTCGAAAATTCACAAATATGTGGAAGTTAAATAATACACTCTTGAACAAACAACACATCAAAGAAGAAATCAAAAGAGAAATTTAAAAAAAATATTGAAACAAATGAAAATGAAAGCACAACATACAAAAACCTTTGGGATGCTGCAAAGCCAGTCTAAGCAGGAAAACTATAAGGATAAATATCTACATTAAAAAGAACAATCTCAAATAAACTAATTTAACACTGCAAGGAACTAGAAAAAGCAAACAAAACCAAAAGTTAGCAAAAAGAAGTAAATCACTAAGATCAGAGAAGATATAAATGTAATAGAGACACTAAAAAACAATAAAAAAGATCAATGGAACTAAGACCTTTCTTTAAAAGATAAACAAAATTGGCAAACCTTTACAAAGACTACCAAAGAAAAAAAGAGAGGAGTTTCAAATGAATAAAATCAGAAATGAAAGAGGAGACATTGCAACTGACATGACCACAATACAAAGGTCTTCAAAAAATGAAAATCGATCTGTCACATTATCCAGAAATTTTACTTCTGGGTAGATATCAAAAAGAAATGAAAATAGAACCTCAGATTGATATAGTTCCTTCCGTGTTCATTGCAGCGTTATTCACAATAGCCAAGATATGGAAACAACCTAAATATCTGTCAACAATGAATGGATCTGTGATCCATATGTTCTAAAAGAAAACGTGAAGTGCACGTGTGGGTGTGTGGGTGTGTGGGTGTGTATGATGGAATATTATTCATCTCTAAGAAAGAAGAAGACAACATGGATGGACATTGAGGACATTATATTAAGTGAAATAAGTCAGACAGAGAAAGACAAATACTATCTGATCTCACTTATATGTGGAATCTAACAAAACCGAGCTTGTAGAGACAGAATAGTGGTTGGCAGGGTGGGGGATGGGGAAGACTGGGAGACGTTGGCCAAAGAATACAAACTTCCAGTTATAAGACAAATAAAATCTGAGGATCTAATGTACAGCATGGTGATTATAGTTGATAATACTGGGTTATATACTTGAACTTGTTCAGGGAGTAGATCTTACATATTTTCACTACAAAATAAAAAATGTAAGTATGTGACGTGATGGAGATTTTAGCTAATGCTCTGGTGCTTAATCATTTTGCAAAACATATATGTTCCAAATTAACATGTTGTACACTTTAAACTTACATAACTTCATATGTCAATTATATCTCAATAAATCTGGAAAAATATTAAAGTAGAAAGTAGAAAAAATAAATTTCTAAAATAAAAAAGCACATCTTCCTTTCTTTCCCCTTGATCTGTTGTATCTTTGCTAATAGCAAAACCTAATATATACACACATACACGTACTTATGTATGTATATATGTATATGTGTGTATATAGTTCTATATTTAAATAAAAGCATAGCATATCTTTTATGTAGTTCCTAAATAATCAAATGCATAATCTACTTCCTTTTCTCCCCTCACATGCAGACTACTCTGAAAAGGATCATTATATAAGCAACACTGAGAAAGAGTTAACAACTTAAAATTACAAACCAAATTTTAAAGTTAATGGAAAAAGTATGTCTTCAATGAAAAATAGCCTATTTTTAAAAAGATTTGTTTATTTGATTGTCAGAGATTTTTTCCAGAGCTACCCAAAGATAAAGGAATTCATGGCATACACATTTGAACTTGTTGACTTTTTAAAAATATGCTGAAAACTCTATGTAACTTTTTCATATGTCGATATAATAAATGGAATATGCATAATTGTGAAAGGTGGTTAGAGAGTGTTCTGGTAACGTATATGTAAACTCGAAATGTAATCTTAGTTATTTGGATTAAATATGATTAGCTTACTATAAATAATAGAAACCAAATTCAAATGCATTTTATGGATAACTATAAAGTGCTCTATGTCATGAGAAAAAATTTTCCCTAGCCTCACAGAATATACATTTTAATAAAAGATAAAAACATTATGCAAATAAATATATAGATTAAAGTGTGTCCATTTGGTAAAGGAACAGAGCAGGATGCTTTGAGAAAATATAATAAATTCTGAATACAGAAATTTGAGGAGTGATATTAAAATAATATTTAAAAGAAGAAGAGAAGGAAAACTGAGAAGAAAGACAGCAAGAATAGCATGAGAGAAGCTTGAATAATTAGAATATATTCTGGAATTCTTATGGTGTTGAAAGACAGAAATGACAAAAAAGAATGAAAAGAAATAAGATTGCAGATCTTAGAAAGAGATATTTATAATGATTTTATTCCATAGGAAGGAGTTTAGGTTAGAAACTCAGAAGAATACGCTATAAAGTGTAATATATTTTTAGAAGTGCATAACTTTTAAAAAGAGGGGATGAAGGATAGAAAGAAGAAAGGATAGGGAAGATAAAAAGGAACGAGAGAGGGAGGGAAAGCAGGAAGGAAGGGGGAAGAGGAGAAGGAGGGAGGTAGGATGGGGAAAATGGTACAGAAATCAAGGGCCAACTTTGGAGTTTACACACACATTTCCACTCTTAATTTATTTGTTAAAATACAATCATAGGACCCTATGTAAATGGCAACAGAGACCAAGAAAAACTGGAAAGGGAAGAAATAAGCTTGGTTATCAGCTGGTACATTTCTGCCACAGTTACCTATAGCATCCTAGTTTGAAGCATTCTTATAGTCTTAGAAAAAGATGTTACACTCTTTTTTCTCTCATTCTATTCTATCACTTCAGTCCCATTTTTCATAAATATCTGCTTGACTAAGGCCTTTGTGTATCTTTTTCATTGGTCTGTATATAGAGATATATTCATTTTATGTAATGTATATTTTCTGTTATGTATCTATCTTATATAGTACATATGTAATATAAACACGTGGTTTCTATTTAAATATTTTTAAGATCACAAACCAACCCAAAACTTAGTGGTTTAAAACAAGATGTATTATTTAATTACTTATAGTTCTGTAAGTTAACAGGACTCAAATACATGATCTTTAATGTTTCCCAGGTGTATTGCAGTCCGTAGCTGCTGGGCTTGGAAACTATCTGAAGACTCAGTTGTGCAGAGTATTATTATTCACATCTTTACTCTTCAGCAACGATGGCTGGAAAGCTGTGGTCTGGCTGGTTAGCTTTATTTCTCTTAATAAGACCTTTCCTCAGGGCGATTCTGGGCACACCCAGAACATTGCCATCTTGTGTTGGTTTTCCTACCTAACAGCAGCTTTTCTCAGAGACCCAGGTAAAACCTGGAAGGTGTCTTAAGACTCAGACTGAGAAGTCTTAGATATGAATTTTTCCACATTCTTTCGGTCAAGAAGGTCACTAAATCTACAGTACATTCAAGGGGAGGACAAACCCATTTCACCTCTATTTGTGAGAAGTAGCATTTAGATATGGGAAGAGAAGAAATTGATAGTGGTCCTTCCTCTTTGGAGACAGTTTTTGCAGCATATGTAATGATAAATATGAATGACATATTTATTTATAGTTTTCCACTATATTCTAAACTTTTGAGAGCAGGACAGTGTTTAATCATTATTCATTTCCCAGTAACTTGTGCCATGCTTTATGTTGAATGACTTCTTAAAAATACTTACTTAATGAGTGTACATCAATAGAGTAATGAAACATTAGTGAATATCAATGACTATATTTTGCAAAAATGTCAAGAGAATGACAAAGAAATAGTGATGAGAGAGATGAGACAAGGAGAAAATTGTGTTTCTAAGGTGTTAAATGTCTTCCTCCACTAAATGAACAGTTAAGGGAAATTTTCAGACATCTTGTGGTATAAATGCTTATTTCAAAATATTTGTTTTAAGTAGCAGCAATACCTCATTCAACTATATGCAATAATCTGACTGCCGACATCTTTTCTCAGATCTCAAGAAATAGTAAAATTAAAGTCATCACAATAAACTAAGACGATCACAGTAATAAAATCAAGAAAAAAGACTTTTGGATTAAAGTAAGAGATCAAAAGTTTTTAGAAAGTTATGAAGCAATAATCAGAAAGAAATGAAAGCCACATCTCTTAAAATATAACAAACCATGGATTTGTAAATGTATCACAATGTCCCCTAAATATTTGCATGCAGTGATGAGATCCTAATTTAAGAACATTTAGCTGTGATAACCTACTATGTCAAATTATGTTTAGTTAATCTAGGTAATATACAGGTTTTAGAAAATTTGACATAAAAATATGCCAAGTGTAATTAAGTAATATAAAACATGTTTCATTAGTGAAATTTTGTTATTATAGATTTTAACACAGATTT
The DNA here is from genome assembly GCF_024610735.1 of Ursus americanus. Lineage (NCBI taxonomy): Eukaryota > Metazoa > Chordata > Mammalia > Carnivora > Ursidae > Ursus > Ursus americanus. Next base: position 54,629,489 of record NC_142144.1, on the reverse strand, counting down.
ATAAAATTGGTTTTACTTATAAGGAAAGATACAATATTACAGGCAAATATGTTTCTTTCTAAATTTAAGCATATAAAGTTGACTAAGCAGTGCATATCCTAGTATTTGTGGTGTGAAAAATATTGAGATTATTTTGCATTTTAAGAATATAATGATATGCAAATCTTCTAAATTTTAATTGTAGCTAACAGACTTATCAGATATTAGATATTATAAAAACTTTATTTTTCTAGAACCTGATATCTAAGCATTTCACAAATAAAGAGAACCACAGAATCATAAAATGAATCATAACAAATTAAATTTAAAAATTTCAAGTGTGATTAAAGATAAATTTGCATATTATGCTTTTATTTCAAAAGTATCCACTTAACTTTCACTAACATTAAAGGTTTATGAAAATCTTAGGTAGCTTCATTAGGTAAAGTGATCAATCTGGATAACACTAGAGATAGGTTCCATATTAAATTACCAGTTCTGAAGCATTTAATGTTAGCTAATAATGTAAAAATAGTTAATATGAGTCAATCATTTTGTAGATATTTAAACATTTGGCAATCTGTAGAGTTAAAACATTTCCAAATCTTAGTACACGTAGCTAAATATTGCATATAAATATGTTTCCAATATGTGAAATGTGCATAGAACATGTTATATTAAAACCAGTGGCACTAGTATTTTTCATGGCAGTCAAATTTATGAATATATGCCTATTGATATTAGTCAATCAAGAGGAATATTTAGTGCATATTCAGATGCACTCAATCACAAAGTTCAAATATTATAAACAAACATTGGATAGGTATAAAAAGTTTGGTCTTCTGATGAGAGCTGTGACTATTCGGACTCAGTTAATTTATCTGTTTAAATGCATAGATAGTAATCTGACTTTTCATGACTTACTTTACTTACATGAGTACAGTGAAATCCTTCTCAACTAGCAAACATAAATTTTAAAGACTACTGAAGTAAATTGGAAGTTGTACACATTATTACAATATTATAGTTAATTTTATTCATGTTTGTATCTTATTTAAGTAGCCTGATTGACCATATACCCTCTGCCATTTTTGTTGGAATACTTCTCCTACACACAGTCTCTTGTTCTTTTTTGTGTGATTGTTCTTAAATCCAGTAATTACATTTCTGACCCAGAGTAAAAGGTTGTATCACTCTCATTTCATATACATGAGATTGGCAAAGCAGTAGCATACGACTGGAAACTATTTCTAGAATATTTTTGCCCTGAGTATTACTACTATATGAAGTTTCAAAGACTTTTTTAGGATTTGATGAAATAAAGCTGGGGAATGACTGTATTTGAATGGTAAAAATAGTAATATTCAGAGATGTGTAGGAACATGCATGGTATTATAAGTTGCCATTGTGTTTAGTAAAAGGACTTATAAAATGACTGTAATAATCATGCAAATATAAGTGTTTGGAAGGTATTAAGTTCTCCTGCTTTCCAAGATAAAAGGTTTAATTTGCTTTAATGTAGTAGGGTTGTAGAAAGAAATGAGAATCAAAGGGTTATGTGCCTAATTGTGGCCTCTGAAATAAATCGTGTGACATGTCAAGTTAAATCATCATCAGGTACTTAGTATCACATGCTTATTGTAAGTTCATCTTGTAGCAACAGTGGGGAAGAAGATTGGGAGGCATTTTTGAAGTGGACAAAATATAAGAGATCAGAAGAGAATGATTTAGTTATGAAACAATGCACTCGAACCTGTGCACTCTGCTCTAACTACGTCTCTCACGTGGTCAGAATCAGTTCAAACGGTCAGAACTTTGTAGAAGCACATCATCTCATTCAGTATGTCTGCGTATGTCAGAAATGCATTCTGCTTGTTGCATGAGCAAGTTGTCTGGAGATCTAATTCATTGTAGAAGTTTGCTGTTCAGATTGCTTGTTACCCCCTAAATAATGCAAAGAAGGTTCAAGTCCATTCTAATGCCTTATGAATAAGACTAGAAAATCAAAACCTTGGGCAAAGAGAAGCCAGGAAGAAATGTATGCTTCTCCTGGGAAACAAATTAAAGTAAAATTGCAACAAGTTATTTTAATAACCTTCTTGCATCAGACCCAATGTGGAATTGTAACAAGTAAGCAAAAGTTTTATTAATATCGGAATTTTCTTTTTTTATTGCAACACAAAATAAAGGACTTACTGAAATCCTTTCCTTCATTAGGGACAGATGATGTAATCAGCTTTGTAACCTTTCTGACTCTTAATACATATTAACTGTTATTTTTTTTTAATATTCCCATGATATTGTTTAGCCTCTTTGTATCAAAGTATGAGAAATAAGTTTAGGAACCAACCCAGACACACAGAATTAAAATTACATTTCAATAAAAATTTTAGGTTAACTCTATAGGTTGAGAAATACCAATTATGTATCCTGCGATAATGCAATTTAAGTTTCTTTATGGTTTAGGTAAAATTTCCTCTCAGTATTATCTAAGTTTCTTGATAAATAAGTCTGTCTTAATATATTTGGTCTCAATATCAAGACCTATCAAATTTCCTTGTTCAATAAAATAGAGCTGAATTCATTCCACTTACTGCATTCAGTAACTTTTTATTCACTTTCATTGTCCTTTATAATAGTATCTGAATACTTTGATCAAGACTGGATAAATGGAGTTACAGAGAGTTTACAAGATGGACTATCACGTGGTCATTAAAAATTGCTACTCTAAAACAATGTTTAAGGAAATTGTAAAATGCTCATGATATAATGTAAAAAGGGGGAAAAGACTAAAACAATATATCTATAGAATATTCTCAATTACGTTTAAATAAAGTGTGTATGTGTCTATAATGGAAAAAAAAAGACTGGATAAATGAATTGATCCAATCTAAGTAGTAGAATTTCAGTTGGGACAAATAGACTAATTCAAAAAAATTTAAAAATATTTTTCCAAGAATATGCTAGATAATAAATTATCAACTTTTTAAAGAGGCAATAACTTATTCATGCAGCCACCACTCATGATGTAGTATCTAGTGTATTTTGTGCTTTTGAACTTCTGCCCTGTTCCAGATGAGCCCACTTGATTTTTAATGATACTTTCTACTAATAGCTGCCCTTCAAAACAGACATAAACCTTAATTATTCTGATAATCACTAGGGATATAACCCAAATATAAAAAAAAAAAAAGAAAGAAAGAAACCAAGGTATCGAGGATAAACCATCTTGTAGGACACATGAATGTCTTTCATTTGGCACTTAGAAAATCCATTTTTGTAATATATTAGACATTAGTTCATGCAACAATGCAATAGTTAGGGTAAAATAAGAATATAAAGCTTAGCTTTAGTTTAAATATTTATTATTTATTTTTCACTTTTTATTATCTAGCCTGAAGTTTATGTGTTTTTCTTATGAGCTGGACAAATAACAACCTTGAGTATCCTCAGGTTTCAGTAAGATAAACAGAAATCCTGACTGATGGTGGACACTCATAAAATGAAGTTGGTTTTGAAAACACCAATGATAATATTTCTCATCTGTAGGTATATATGTTAATCTTTTAAAAATTTTTAGATTTTAAATGAATTACAGTCTTAATACATAAATTTTGTGACAGCTTGTCAGTATTTTGAGGTTCAGAACAGAAATACTATTTACCCAAAATTTGTCTCAAAATTCTCTTGTATTAATTTTTTCATTAATTCAGTAATTGTCGAGTGCCTACAGTATGCTATACACCATTCTGATATGAATATTAATTTGGTCCATGGCTTACTGGTGCTTATTCTCCCACAAAAGAGATTGAAATATAAATACCTAATGCTTCTAAATGAGATGAGTGTTAGAGAAAAGTTTCCTATAGGTACAGTGATAATATCTACACTCTAAGGAGGAAAATTAAATCAGTATGGAAAGAGAAAGATTTATTGATTTGGAAGTTAAGAAGAAATTTTTTAGGATTAAAAAAATAGAAAAATGGAGCCAAAGGAAATCTGAGACTAGGAATTGTTTCGCCAGCTCCAAATATAAGAATGAGTGATAATAAATGTTAAGCCTTTGTACTGTTACTTCATTATTGTTGTGGATAGCAAACTGAACTAGAGAGGCAGAATAAAATATGGGTACCTGCCTTACAAGAAATACTAAAGAAGATCTTTCAAGCTGAGATAAAATAGTACTATACAATAACTAGAATACACGTGAAGATGTATTGGGAACAAGTCAGGTAACTAAATGCATGGATAGGTTCCCAAGTATGTTTATACTTTTATACTTATTTCTTCTGTATTTTTAAAAGAACAGCTGCATATAAAATAATTGTAAAACTAGTGTTGATGACCTCATAGTATATAAAGACATACATAACTCATAGGACAATTATGTATGAAGGAGGGAGTGGTAGTAAAACGAAGCAAAGGTTTTTGTTAACAGTAATTAAATAAATACAAATCCAAATAAGATTATTTCAACATAAATTCTAATTGCAATTTCCAGGCCAAAAACTAAGAAAAATAACTGAAAAATGTAATAGAAACAAAGGAATTAAAATGGTATGCTAGAATATATATATATGTACATCACAAAATAGAAGGTAATGAGAGAATGGAGGAATAAAAAAGGCATAAAAATATGCACTAGTAAAATGGAGTACTAATATAATATTAGTAACTACATTAAATATAAATAATTTACATATGCCAATTAAATGATAAAAATTGAGATAATAAACTTAAGAGAAAGCATGTTCCAAACTGTATGTGTTTACTTGAGGATTACTTTCGATTTGGGGAACAAATTGGATAAAAAGAAAATCATGCTAAATGTTATTAAGAAAACAGCAACCAAAAGAGAGCTGAAATGCCTATAATAATAATGGAAAAATACACTTTAGGTCAAAATTTGTTAAGAGAAACAAATAAGACAGTTTAATTATAAAAGTGTCCATTTGTCAAGAAGATATAACAATCATAAATATACATGTATCTAACAACAATATATGAAACAAAATTTTAAAATATATGAAGCAAAAGCTGACAGAATTTAGGAGAGAAATAGATATTTCAGCAATAATATTGGATATTTAAATACCTCATTTTAAATAATGGATAATAATTAGAAGTTCCATAAGTAAATATTTAACACTTGAACAACGCTATCCACTCACTAGCCCTAACAGATATACATATATTTTACTCTCTATCCAAAATCAGAGTACACATTCTTCTAAAATACACATAGTATTTTCCATGATAGAACATACATTAGGCCCGGGGCGACTGGGAAGCTCAGTCATTAAGCATCTGCTTTCCGCTCAGGTCATGATCCCAGGGTCCTTCGATCAGAGCCCTGCATTGGGCTCCCTGCTCTGGGGGGAAGCCTGCTTCCCCCTCTCCCCTACCTGTTGCTCCCCCTGCTTGTGCTCTCTCTCTCTGTCAAATAAATAAAATCTTAAAAAAAAAAAACCCATACACTAGGCCAAACAAAAACTAAATGAATTGTCAATTATTCAAATAAAAAGAGGGGTGCCTGGGGGCTCAGCCATTAAGTGTATGCCTTCAGCTCAGGTCATGATGCCAGGGTCCTGGGAATGAGCCCAGCATCAGGCTCCCTGCTCAGTGGGAAGCCTGCTTCTCCCTCTCACACTCCCCTTGTTTGTGTTCCCTCTCTTGCTGTCTCTCTCTGTCAAATAAATACATAAAATCTTTTAAATAAATAAATAAATAAATAAATAAAAAATAAATAAATTAAAATATATTCTCTGATAACAGTAGAAATAAATAGAAAAAGAGAAAGGGAAGTTGGGATTTATAAATATGTAAAATTCAAGCAACAAACTCTTAAAATCACATACAAGTCAAAATATAAGTCACAAGAGAAATTATAAAATATTCTGAGGAATAACATCAACAAGATGGTGGAGTAAAAGGACTTTCACTCATATTTTCCTTCAGCAACAATGATTTGGCAACTTCCTTCAACAGGTGAATGGATAAATAAACTGTGGTACGTCCTGAAGACAGGATATTCAGTGCTAAAAAGAAATGAACTATCATGCCATGAGAAGACAGAGAGAACTTAAAAGCACATTATAAAGTGAATTGAAAAAGCTATTTACTATGATTCAAACTATATTACATTTTGAAGAAGGCATAACTGTAGTTTAGTAAACTACAGTTTAGATCAGTGGTTGTTAGAGGTTGGAAGGAAAGAAGATGAGCGAGATGAATAGGCAGAACTTGCATTATTTTTAGAGTGATAAAACTATACTGCAGTGTGGATTTATGTCATTATACATTTGTCAAAACCTTTGGAATGTACAACACCAAGATAATGTAAACTGTGGACCTGGGGTGGTAATGATGTGTCAATCTAGGTTCATCAATTGTAACAAATGTACTTGAGATAGGAGAAACAGCAGCAAGCCAAGAAAACACTGAGAATAGAGAAAAGAGGAACAACACAACCACCATCACCAAACGTGTTACAGTGACAAAAGACTTTTTGGAAAACAGCACACAAATCAAGGCAGCGAAGAAATATTTTTGAAAAAACATATATCAGCTAACTTCTCCTTCACTTATCAAAGCCATATGAAATAGCTTCCAGTGTACAAGAACTGAGGAAATTTGGCATCTATGAGCTCTTTTGAAAAATTTGTTAGTGGATAAACTTTTTATAAACAGTTGATTATAGGCAAAACATAAGCAAAAAAAATGGTGATGAATATTTTAATATATAAAAACTGGAATTCTAATGGAGATGTGGGTAATAGTAAAAGACTAATATGTAATGTTACATATCCTGACAGATTAGAGCTAATACAACCTAAAGAGAAGTGGAAAGGAAAATAAAATATTTTATTTGATGGTTGATAAGGCAATAGTTGAGAGCTAAAGAAACTATTGAAAACTGACAATCCAGACAACGATAAATACAAAAATGGGGGACTACAGGTAGTAAGGATTAGAACAAAAATACAACCTTTCTTGAGTATCACTTTTTAAAAAATATTAAATAACAAGTATCACATCTCACAGAGAAGTAATGAATGGGCAAGTAGGAATAGGACACAATGGTTAAGGAGAGGAGGGATATTTCTCTGACAATATTTCTTTATATAATGTATAGTGGGACTTTTGTAATCATAGCAATATTTTACATACCTCAAAAATAAAATGTTAAAACCATCCCAGATATGAGGTAGAACTCTAATTCAAATAGTAATAAATGTACCTATATGCATTACAAAAAAATTAATGTAACCACATTGAAGGGTATGAAGAAAATAAAAAATAGTACAAAGAAAATAAAAATAACTTAAGCAAAAATTATGTCTTGATATACGGTAAAACTAAAGACAAAAACATCACACCCAAATATTGAAATCTGGCTAGTAAATTTGTTTTTCACAAGGTAAGGGTTGGTAGAAACTAGTTTACGTATGTTCTGGGATTGAGCAAAAAGGTAAATATAGTGTAGATTATGAGAGCCAGGTTAATCACTGTCTGTGAAAGTAGTTGCAAACAGGAATTGGGAAAAGATAAAATGAAATCTGCTCTTGTGTTGGAAACTGATGTATCAGTATAAACTTTTTAACACACACGCAAATGGAGATACACTGAAAGAGACACAGGTGTGTGTGTATATCAGTATATACACACATATGTATATATACACACATGTATATACATACATACATACCTTAACTTTTTTTATCATGACATCCTAGAACAGTGGCAAACTTGTAGCAATAAACATGCCCAGTAACTAGTTGTTGCTGTAAATATCATTCTTCCAATGAAATAGACCAGAACTTTTTGAAAAAATTGCTGATGCCAGAGTAAGATATGCTTGTAAAGTTTACTAATGCCAGAAAATAAGGAGCTGCATTTTCAAAAAATGATTCTGGCATGTCTAAAGACAGAAACCAACCTGAAAAATCTTCCACTGGCCAAATCTAGGACAATTTTAACAATTAAAAAAACTGAATTGTTAACAGAATAAAATAAATATGTGATTCCATAGCAATAGAACAGTTGAACAATTAATAAATTGGGTAGAAGAGACTGCTTTTTCTTACAGCACAATTCCAATAAAGACCTGTAGAAAATAGAGAAAATAGAAAATCATCTTTGGCAATAACTTCCATTGGCAAAAATCACAGTGGATACAAATAATGATGGGGCAAAGTATGATAAGATATAAGATATTTGCAGAATCTTAAAGTTATCTTCCATAAAATACTAAGTATTTAGTAATCCTTATTACTAAATAAAATATTACTAAATCCTTAATAGTATATAGTGCTAATCTTACCAAAAGTGTATAACTTGAATCTAATCCTGACAAAACATCAAAAAAAAAAAAAAACCTGTTAGAATAAATTCTACAAAATAATTGGGTAATACTCTTAAAATATGTCAAAGTCATAGAAAACTGAGCTGCTTTCCCAATTAGAAGACTAAAGGAACATGACAATTTAAAATGAGGTAGAATCCTGGATTGGATCTTAGACCAGAGAAAGGACATCAATGGGATAATTAGTGAAATTTGAATAAGGTCTATAGATTAGTTATTAGTATTGTAGCAAAATTAATTTCCAACTTTTGCTAACTGTACTATGACTATGTAAGATGTCAACATTTGAAGAATTTGGGTGAAGGTATGATAGGAAGTCTTTGTACTATTTTTGTAAATTTTTGTAAATCTGAAATTGTTTTAATTTTATAAAGTTATGAAAGTAAAATATTTAAAAATTATTGTATAGATCATGAAATAAAATTGGTCAGTAAAGAAATAGGATAAAAGGAGTCAAATATTCAGGAATAGACATGCTATTAGGCATTTTTTCATCTATCTCATTATATTCTGATAAAATCCTTTGAAAAAGCTAGTATTAGTCTAATCTTACAGGTGAGAATATTATCTATTAGCTTATACATTTGTTGGCTATAATGAACCTACAGTAAACAAAACAAATAGGGATTATCAAAATTTTCAGATAACAATTGTGTCAGCCCAAATGTAGTAAGGTAGTTTGACCCTGAAGGAGCTTAAGAAAAAACTGAAGAGCCATCAGTGTTCTCTGTATCTCGTCTGTGTGATCCTATTTGTATACACTTAAATCTATGTTTCTCCATCTTTTTAACCTTACTTTTTCTACTTAGTCCACACTCTAAAATACTGAAGCTCCAACCTCCACATTTATGGACATTTATAGAGATTAGCTGGGCAAACCCCAATTGCAGTTTGAAGCTTCACAGTAGTACAAATACTTGTTTTGGTTTTGGAACTGACAAGATATGGGTGCTATATCTGGCTTTTCTTTTCTTATCTCTGGTTCTGTTTATGTATCAGTGTTACATTCTCTGTTCAGACTAGCTCTCTATAGTTTTTCACTTACATTGTCAATGCCTTTTCCACCACCCACACATATACACATACACACATACATACACACATAAATACACATAAGCCTCCTTTGGTCAATAGAGAAAATCAGCTTGTGCAGGCATCTACAGAGGTTTAATCAATTGTGACCTGGGGGACTGCACTTAGAAAATGCAGATCATAGTTGCTGAATGCCACATGTGTGGTTAAGCCTGGAGCATTTTGAAAGTAAAGGGGGAAGGAGGGACTGGTAAGAAAAGCAGGGGTTCAAAAACAGCCAGGCAAATGGTTTGAATTCCAGCTCCATTAATTATGGGCAAATGACCTAGTGAGGGTTGTTTAAACCCACAGTAACTGTTTTCTTATTTGTTTAATATATATATAGATTTATTTTTAGGACTTATGTATGATGCATCTAAAATCACTTATAAAAGTTCCTGCATGTATAAAGCCCAGCCAAATATTAGTTATCTATTATTATCGGGAGAAAGTAGGCATTCTTGGTGAAAGCACACGACATGATAAAACAAGAAATTCAGGCAATACCAGTGAGAACGTAGGTTTGAATAAAAATAAATAAATAAAACTATATGATTAAGGGAACAAAGGGAAATAGAATGTGGTAAAAAATACAGGGATGGAAGATTACAAAGATCCTGGAAAATGTCATAGATAAAGAAGCCCTCTCATGCTACCTTTAGCCTCAAATATCACTTTGGATATAAAATACATGAACAAGCCTGAGTAAAAATGCTGTTCCAATGTAATCTATATAAAGAGTCTATATATTTGCAGAGAATTATTGGTTGCAAAAGTAAAGTGTCAGCTTCAGCCTTTTAGAAGAAGAGACCTATTTGTTTATTTTTTATTGGTATTGTACCTACTAGATCATCATGTTGTTTGTCTTATCTGCAATGTCCTTTCTGGCCTTGCATTTCAGAGAAATGTAAATCAAAAGCCTTTAGAGTTATGGATCCTGATGATTCACAAGGTAATCTTGCAAACACAGCAGGGAAATATACGATTTGCAAATTGCTTAACTGACATCTCTGCTATTATCCTAAAATATTGTTGCAGTAGAACTCATTTTATAATATTTCAGCTTGATTATATTTTAAAACTTTACCTTTCTCAAGATAAATATATTGCCTCCCATTTGCATACTTTTATTCTGTTAAATTGTATGTGTATTGAAGAGCAAGATGCTTTATTTCAGGATGACCAAAAGTTCTCCTTTTCATGTGAGTTATTCTTAAGTTTGTTAAACTTTTCCTATTGAATTCTTTTAAAATTTCTTTGCAGTGGACTTTCTTACAATTACAAATTATGATTAAATTTGCCTGTAAATTAACATTACAACATTCCTAAAGATTTTCAATTTTGTATTATGCTTATTTCAGGAAAAAAATGCCTATTGAATGTAGAATTCTTTGGCTCTTTCAAATGATGATAATATCTTTAACTAGTACATTTTTCATCAATCTAATATACTTTTCTACAATAAGCATTAAAATGTACTTACCAATCTTACACAAGGCTCTTTTCACTCAAGTACCTCATGCTGCAAAAGTGTAACCATAGGGCCACGTTTTCACAGCCTTTTATTAATTAAACCTAGAATTCGTAGTGACTTTGCAATTGTGACTTCAATGCACACATATACCTGCTTTAATACACATTTAAAGAATAAAATTGAAATTATTTTCATATATTAGAAAATATTCTAGCCATCCATGTCTTGTCAAGTAAGTATTACAAGTTTAATTGGATAGATGCTATTCAGAGCAGAGTAGTAAACTAGGAGATGGTTCAACGGCAAATCATTTAATCTTTTACAGATAAGAAAAACGGGATTGATGGAAATCATCTCTAAGAATGCTGTTAGTTTTAACCATTAATGGATGATATTTTAAACTTCAATTATAAAAGAATAAGAAAGGTTTACTTTTATTATATATATATGTAATTAAAGTAAGTATTTTGAATCTTTATTTAGTTATATATATTTAAGTCTTATGGAATCAAAATATAATAAGGGACAATAAGAATGTAAGTGGTAAGAAATGTCTCCTGATGTAGAGAAATACTTTTCACTGAGGAAAGAAATTGGTTTAAAATACAAAATTCTTCTTTTCTGCAGACATTCCCCCAATTTAATTCAGATTATGTCAGTGTAACTAAAGAAAACCACTTTGATTCACTCATCATTAAAATTGACATCAATAAGAATAAGTATTGGACAAGGACAGGAGGCAAAGGACTTGAAGGATATAGTCAGAAAAACCCTGAGCTATATGTCTTAGCCTCAGTCTAAGACTTTTACTGGGAAATACATAGAAAGGGAAACTATATTAGAAAACATCTAGCAATGGTGACAGAAAAGGGTTTTCTTGATCCCCTGATGTATGAAGTCATTTACCAATATGAAGCAAACCAGAGATATTTCTCTGGGGGGAGGGGGGAAGAAAGAGAGGGGAAGAGGAGGAGAAGGGGGTTGGGAGAGAGGGAGAGAGAGAACGCTGTATGTGCTAAGGGTATTCACTCTTTCTGGCTTGATCACTTATTGAGAGATAAATATCAATTTACTTTTATCAATACCTTTTGGAGGGTATTATCTTAGAAATTATATCTGCATAGAAAAGATTCTATCAAAGTTTTATATGTTTAACAATATAGCTCCATATTTATAACGTTTTAAATTTTAAGATGCAGTCCCCCTCTCTGTGTGGGTTTTATTGTTCATTAATATTTATTTTTTATGTAACATATAAATTTCTCTGTTCTCTTTTTCTTAAAATTTCCAATTCTTATCAATACAATATATCAAATTGAAAATTGATTCTAAAGGAGCTAAAACTAATGTAATTCATATACTTACCTCAGGGAAGAGTTTTTGAACATAGAACATTTGAAGACCTCTTTTATTTTTCAAATTTTGATTATATATCACATGTAATTTTTATATATTTGCCCTCCAATGTTCATAAATTATAAGTGTATTTTTTACAAATGACATATTTGAACATACTCTTTCATATATGTAAAAACAAGAGGAAAATTACCATAGTACAACATTTTCAGGTGAATGAAATTACTTTTTATGTCAATTACATAGAGAAAATAGTGCTATTCATGATACTAATTAACATGTAAAATCTTTAATTACAAAGGTAAATATAATGAAATTGATATCAAAATTAGACACAGGTATTTATAATATTTAATTAAGGTCTGAGAGCAAGGAACCTAAGTTTTTGTTTCTTTTTCCTTAAGCAGGGTGCAATCATGACTGTGATTTGGCCTACAGATACTCAATATATATATATGTTGTCAGAATTAAGAGGACTTTAAGTTACTTATAAAACACATACAAGTATGAGAAGTGAGTTGTAAGAAATAGACTTTCTGTAGTTACACAATTCTTTCTGAAGCTTTCTGAGGACAATGATGTAGAAAAGGACAGAAATAAAGCTTCATTTCTCCATGTACAAAGTCAAAAAAGGAGATACAATTTTAAAAGAAAAGATATTTAATTACAGAAAAATAACATGTTATGCACTCTGTTGGTTCAGAAGAAAAGAGGACTCTGAAGGGAGAAGAAGGGAAAAGAGGGAGAAATAGGGGAGAACATGGAAGTTAGTTCTCTCTGGAAAACAAACATCTTTTAGGTGATTCTTGCTTTTTAAAACTTGCCTTTTGCTATTTTTATGTAGCAATTGCAAACTTGTCATAGTGAAATGTCTTGAAATGTTAATACATCCATGGCACCATTCATCAATGTTCTTAGTTGGAGCCTTACGGAAAATCTAAATAGGAATATATTGAAGAAGCAGAATATAAAAACTACGGAAAAGAAGACTAAAGAGAAAAACATCAGGTTCGCTGAAGATAGGCAGGACCCAGTGAACAAAAACAATGGGACATGTGGACAAGAAATCAAATTTATGTTCATATAGAATATTGGATTGTAGCATTGTATATTAACAAATGTGAGCCCAGATTGGGACAGGAGTTGATTTCCTCTATGCACACCCAATGGGGAAAAAAAACAACGTCTCAGCAGATATAAAAGAATGCATATTTTAAAGCTAATTCTGGGTTATTGAAATAAATGCCTGGTGTTTTGTTAGCAATTTTATTAATTAATTAACATTTTAAATAATATCTAATGCATCTCTGAGATAATTGAATGAAATACGAACTAAAAGAAGTAAATTATCTGCCCTCTTACTTCCACTATTGAATGTTAGAGTACAGCTTCAATAAACACCCTACTTTCTGAGAAATTCTGTTTGATTGCTCTCTTCCTTCATCATATTTGAAGAGGGTGCTTAGGTGTGCTCTTCTTAGAGGATACATCGTTTTTGAAGTCTTCTCTTAGCCTTCAGAATGTTTTGAGACTTGCTGAATAATCACATGCTTTTTAGTCTGGGCTTGCAATTTCTCTGCAATCAATTTTTTTCAAAAAGTTCTCTTTTCCTCTGTTTGTTTCACTTCCCTGTATCATCAACTCCATCTAATGTTCTTTGCTAGGTGTTTTTCAAAATTACACTATTTCTTTGGCTTCTGGCTCCCTTGCATCTCTTTCCATTTAATGACTATATGGAAGAATATTTAAGGGCCGAGGCCAGATGGAACAATAAATGTAAAGGACATATCTTTGATCTGTTCTTTGCCAGAAAGCTGAAGCACTTTGATCCGCTGAAAACTTTCACCAGGCCTATGTAGCTAAAAGACTTTTGTTATCCTATGTCTCCCAGGGATCTGGAAACAATTGTTTTGTCCAATATTTGGACATCACAAGATTCTAGACCTGCTTTTGTGCTCCACTTCTACTTGCTGAACTGGCCAATTCCTTCTGGACCTTATCTCTTTCTGGTTTTACCTTGTCAGATGCAATCAATAAAAACCAGCACACGTTATTAAAATTTTGTTTACCAAATTATTCCCTTAGACATACAAGTTAGTAGTCATGTAATCTAACTTCCAAGTTACCACAAGTAATCTTTTTTTCCAAATTCTTTGGCAATGGATAGGTGGATCTTATAAGTTTTGGCTTATGCTTTGTCATTATAAGCTAACTGCTCTAATGAGCAATCCCAAAATCTCACTAGATTTCTTGCTTTTGTCACAGCCCGAAGCTGTTCAGTTTCTCTTTTCCAAGGGGTGATTAAGGGACTAAGGCTCATTTCATAACATGGCTCCATCATATTAAACATTTGGGTTAAAACAAGCAGTAATTTCTTTTAGTCAACTGACAGGGAAGATGAGAGAAAGAGAAGAGAGAGAAACAAGAGAGAGAGAGAGACACCAAGAAGCCTGGAGGGGACACATTGTTTTACAACTTCAGCTCATATTTAAGGTTAAAAATTAATTTTATGTATAAACATTTTTCCAAAGAAGACATAGAGATGGTCAACAGACACATGGAAAGATGTTCAACATCACTAATCATCAGGGAAATGCAAATCAAAATCACAATGAGATATCACTACACACCTATTAGAATGACTAAAATAAAAAAGACAAGAAATAACAAGTGTTGGCAAAGATGTGGAAAAAAAAGAAACCCTCATATATTGTTGGTAGAAATGTAAATTGGTATAGCCACTGTGGAAAACAGTATTAAAAATTAAAAATAGAAATACCATATGATCCAGTGATTCCATCACCAGATATTTACCCAAAGAAAATGAAAACACTAATCCAAAGATACATGCATACCTATATTTATTACAGCATTATTTATAATAGCTAAGATATGGAAGCAACCTATGTCTATCAATAGATGAATGAATAATGTATATGTGAGATATATATAGATATATAGATATATATAGATATATATAGATATACATGAATATTACACAGTCATGAAAAAGGATGAGATTCTGTCATTTGTGACAAAGTGGATGATGCCAGAGGGTATTATACTGAGTGAAATAAGTCAGGCTGAGTTAGACAAATACTGTATGATTTCACTTATATTTGGAATCTTAAAAAAAAGATATAAACAAAAAGTAGAGTCAAACATGTAAATATGGAGAACAAACTGATGGTTGCCAGAAGGGAGGATGTGGGGAGATGAGAAAAATTGGTGAAAGGCAGTGGGAGATGCAGGCTTCCAGTTATGAAATGAATAAGTCACTGGAATAAAAGACACGGCATAAAGAATATAGCCAATAATATTGTAATAATGTTGCAGGCTGACAGAAGCTCATAGCACAATGTATAAACTTGTCAAATTGTTATTCTGTACACCTAATTCTAATGCAACATTGTGTGCCAACTATACTCAAATAAAAAATTGTTTAATTTTCTGACCCACCAAGAAGCAAACAGAACCTGAACATATAGTTTAGCTATTTGCCTCAGAATAGAGAAATGGTTTGATGAGTATGTACCATTTCTGCCTATCTGTGTTTTGTTTACCAAATATTCATTTCTTATTTGGTCTCACACATAGAATACATTTACTTTACCATGTCAGACTAAGATAAAATCCCATTTGAGTTGCTCTGTTCCACCTAAATACAGAATATCCAAGTGTTCTGGAATTCTTATCACATGGTATCTGGTTCAGATGTGATTCCTCTGGATCCTATATCCTATAAATAGAAGGAGTTTTTTTCCCCACCCATTCCTACATATGTTCATATACCCATGTGTACATATATATAATTTAATTTTTTTAAAAACTCATTTATAAGAGGGACACCTGGATGACTCAGTCAGTTAAGCATCTGACTCTTGATTTTGGCTCAGGTCATGATCCCAGGGCCATGAGATCCAGCCCTATGTGGGCTTCTTGCTCAGCATGGGGTCTGCTTGAGATTCTCTCTCTCCCTCTGCCTTTCCCCCCCACTCATGCACATATACTCTCTCTAGATGAATTAATAAATAAAATCTTTAAAAACAAACAAACAGAAACAACAACAAAAAAAAACATTTATAAGAGAAAAGTCTGTCAAACCAGAACAGAATTGTTCAGGTTTATTTGCATCAGGCAACATGAAGTTTTTCTGTCAAACATAGTTCTCAAAATTTCTTTTATTTTTTTGATTCCCCTCTCCATCTCTCTCTTTCTCTTTATGTCTCACCTCATTCTACAAGTTAATGGTGGCTTTTTGAAGATATCAGGCTTAAAAAGGAAGGTTTATTTTTACCTTTTCCTCAAGTCTGGTTCTAATGCAGTCTATTGTCTTAAAGAATTTCTCAATCCCTCATCTCCCACCTACTAATTGGGATCTCATAGAGGTTGACTTCCCTCTTTCAAGGTGGTAGTTTCTGGGCATTGTCTATTCCCTTCCCTCTGTTTACTTCTTCCCTGAACATATTTCTTTCTTGAATTACTTTGCAAAATGCAGTTAATGGTAGCTAGAAGCTAACATTTTGATTTTTTCCTACTACTTCCTCTAACCAGGACTGATAACTATTAGGTGTATGGTCTACCTACAACATTAAACAAGAGGCAGTATTAATAAATGTGTTTTCATTGCATTACATTCCTGTTTTCAGGGAAAATTATCTTGTCATCCAACTGCTAAGTCAATGGTATTTGTACTCTTTATTTTTGGTACCAATGTTTGCATTGATCAGGGTAAATAATTCTACCTTTTATATCATAAGCACAAAAAATCTCAATGGTTTAGCAAAATAAGCGTTGCTTTTCTCCACATTAATATCAAATGCAGGGAATTGGATTTGGTGTGGTAGGTGCTCTGTGTTCCATGCAGTCATTTAAGACCTAGTATTATTAAAAGGGACTCTGCTATCCTTAGGACCTTTAAATTATCTACTAGATCCTCTTCATCTATCTGGCTGGCATGGGCAAAGACAGATTGTGAGAATCACAGGAGACATTTCAGGGGCTAAGACTTAAAAGAGAAAACATTTCTTTTAGCCTCCATTCAATGGAAAGCCTCAGTCACGTGATTCCTACTTGGCTAAGAATAAGAACTTTCTGAATGCTGAGGAGGTGACTGAAATATTTGGATGAACTGATAGTGTTGTCTCTATCTCATGATGGAATATAGAATTAGATATGTAAGGTGCCTTTAAAATCTAAGACACTATAACTTAGGATATGAGATAAGTCTAGACAGTGAACAATAGAAAGCTAGAGTTTTGTTTTGTTTTGTTTTGTTTCTGAATGGTCTCTGTATTTTCAGTGACTAGCATAATACCTGATGAATGTATAATTTCATGCCAAATGAAATTATACATGCTAGTAATATATAGTTATATAATAAAATATTTAATTAAAATATGTACTATACAAATGATTCAAGAATGAGATTAGAAGGTGTCAGAAGAAGAAGTAAATAAGAGATAAAATGGGGGATCTCAATTTTGGCAGCAGTGAGGGTAGGTCTTGTTTCATAAACAGACCCCTGCACACCTTGCTGCCCAAAATAGGCAAAGAGAGTTTCTGCAGACAATTGGACTGAAGGAAAAAGAGGCCAAAACTCAACAGCAGAGCACATGCAACATACATAAGAGACACTTCCTAAAGCACTGGGCCCTGGGAAAAAGGGGACACTGCATGGCAAGGAACTATAGGATCTCTTCCTCATAAGGCTATTATCATTAATAACAAGAGAAGTAGCTGACATTCCTAAAACACAGAAACAGACACAGAAAAATGAGGATACAGAGAAACATCTCCCAAATGAAAGAACATTATCAAACCACAACAAGAAATCAGAATAAAACAAATATAAGTAATAAGTGTGTTAGAAAATTTAAAGTACTTAGCTTATAGAGAAAATAATGAAGGGCACCAGGGAGACCTTTAACACAGAGTTAAAAAAGAACCATTAGAAATCAATACAGTAAATTAAATTAAAAATACACTTGATGGATGGCAGGCTAGATGAAGCAGAGGAATGAATTAACAGCCTGGGGTGAAGACAGAGCAATGGAAGCAACCAAGCTGAGCAAAGAAGAGGAAAGAAAAATTTACAAAATGAGAATAGTCTTAGGGAACTCAGTGACTCTATGAGGCATAATATCCACATTATAGTTATCTTAGAAGAAGAATAGAGAAATAAGGGGACAGAGAAATTAATTGAAGAAATAGCAGCTGAAAACTTCCCTAATCTGGGGAAGGATACAGATAGCCAGATCTAGGAGGTAGAGAGATCCCCCAAAAACTTAACCCAGGGTGGTACACTCCAAGATACATAGTAATTAAAATAACAAGAAGTAGTGAAAACAATTAAAGCAGCAAGAGAAAAGAAGATAGTTACATACATAGGAAATCCCATAAAGCTATCAGTGGATTTCTCAGCAGAAATTTTGCAGTCCAGAAACAGTGGCATGATATATTCAAGATGCTGAAAGGGAAAGATCCACAGCCAAGAATGTTCTATCCAGCAAAGCTATCATTAAGAATTGAAAGACAGATAAAGAGATTCTTAGACCAACAAACACTAGAGGAGCTCATGACCACCAAACCAGTCCTACAAAAAATATTAAAGGGGACTCTGAGTGGAAAGAAAGACCATAAGTGACAGTATAAAAGGTAAAAAACACAAAAGCAGTAAAAATACATATTTCTGTAAAAATCACCCTAAGGATTCATAAAATAAAAGGATGCAAAATACAATACCATATACTAAAAACATGGGAGACAGAGGAGTGAAGAATGGGTTAAATCTTAAGTGATCATCAACTTCATATAGACTGCAATATGCAAATGTTATATATAAACCTAATGGTAACCACAAGTCAAAAACCAGTAATAGATATGCATAGAATAAAGAGAAAGGGATCCAAGTATATCACTAAAGAAATCCAACAAACAATGAAAGAGAGAAAGAGAAGAAAGGATCTGAGAAAATATCTACAAACAACTACAAAACAAGTACCAAAATGGTAATGAATACATATCTGTCAAAAATTACTTTGAATGTACATAGACTAAAGACTCCAGTCAAAAGACATACATGATAGAGTGCATAAAAACCAACCAACCAACCAACCAACCAACCAACCAAACAAACAAACAAACAAATAAGGCTCATCTGTATGCTGCCTGCAAGAGACTCATTTCAGACTGAAAGACGTCGCAGATAGAAAGTGAGGGGATGGAGAAACATTCATCATGTAAATAGATGCCAAAAGAAAGCTGGGGTAGGAATAGTGATATCAGAAAATAGACTTTAAGGGGCTCCTGTGTGGCTCAGTTGGTTAAGTGTCTGCCTTCAATTCAGGTCATGATCCCAGGATCCTGGGATTGAGCCCCATATCAGGCTCCCAGCTCAGTGGGGAGCCTGCTTCTCCCTCTCTCTCTGCAGCTCCCCCTGCTTGTCTCTCTCCTGTCAAATAAATAAATAAATAAATAAAAACTAAAAAAAATAAAAAAATAAAATAAACTTTAAAACAAGGACTGTAACAAGAGAAAAAGAAGGACAATATATAACAATAAAGGGGATGACCCACCAAGAGGATATAGCAATTGTGAATATTTATACAGCAAACATGGGAACACCCAAATATGTAGAACAGTTAATAACAAACATAAAAGAAATGCTTGATAGTAATATAATAATAGTAGGAGACTTTAATGTCCCACTTACATCAATGGACAGATCACCTAAACAGAAAAATCAATAAGGAAAGAGTGGCTTTGAATGAAACACTGGATCAGATTAACTTAACAGACATATTTAGATCATTTGATGCTAAAGCAGCAGAATACACATTCTTTTCAAGTGCACACAGAGCACTTTATATGTGCACTTTATTACTAAGATGTGATACAGAATATATCACATATTAGGTCACAATACAAGTCTCAACAGGTCCAGGAAGATAAAAGTCATGCAATGCATCTTTTCTGAACACAATGCTATGAAACTAGATGTCAAACACAAGAAAAATCCTAGTAAGACCACAAATATATGGAAGTTAAGTAACATGCTATTAAGAAATGAATGGATCAACCAAGCAATCAAAGAAGAAATAGAAAATTACATTAAAACAAATGAAAATGAAAATACAATGTTCCAAAATCTTTGAGAGACAGAAAAGTGGTTCAAAGAGAAGAGTGTATAGCAATGTAGGCCTATCTCGAGAAGCAAGAAAAATCACAAATAAACAACCTAAATTCACACCTAAAGGAGTTAGAGAAACAAAAATGAACAAAACCTAAAAACAGCAGAAGGAAGGAAATAATAATGAATAGAGTAGAAATAAATGATATAGAAACTATAAAGCAAAAACAAAAACAAGCAAACAAACAAAAGCAAAACAAGAAAACAGATCAATAAAACCAGGAGTTGGTTCTTTGAAAAAATTCCATAAAAATAAAAAACCTCTAGTTAGATGTATTAAGAAAAAAAAATAGACAAAGGACCCCCCAAAAAATAAAATCATAAATGAGATAAGAGAAATAACAACCAACAGCACAGAAATACAAACAATTATAAATTAATATTATGAAAAACTGCATGCCAACATATTGGACAACCTAGAATAAATGGACAAATTTCTAGAGACACATAAACTATCAAAACTATAACAGGACGAAATAGGAGACTTGAGCAGAACAAAAACCAGACAAAAAACTGAATTAGTAATAAAAAAAAACTCCCAAAAAAGAAAACTCCAGGGCCAGACAGCCTCGCAGGTGAATTCTACCAAACATTTAAAGAAGAGTTCATAGCTTTTCTTCTCAAACTATTCCAAAACATAGAAAAGGAAGGAAAAATTCCAGGTTCATTCTATGAGGCCAGCATTACCCTGATACCAGAACCAGAAAAGACTCCACTAAAAAAGAGGACCAACCACAGGCCAATATCCCTGATGAACATAGATGCAAAACTCCTCAACAAAATACTAGCTAGCCAAATCCAACAATACATTAAAAAAAAAATCATTCACCTCTATCAAGTGGGATTTATTCCAGGGTTGCAAGTATGGTTCAATATTTGCAAATCAATCAATGTGATGCATCACATCAATAAGAGAAAGGATAAGAACCACATGATCATTTCAGTAGATGCAGAAAAAGCATTTGACAGAGTACAACATCCATTCATGATAAAAACCCTCTGCAAAGTAGACTTAGAAAGAACATACCTCAACATAAAAAAGGCTATATGAAAACCCCGCAGCCAACATCATACTCAAAAACTCTCAGTTTTTCCCCTAAGGTTAGGAACAAGAAAAGGATGTCCATTCTCACTGATTTTATTCTACACAGTAGTGGAAGTTCTGGTCCCAGTAATCAGACAAGAAAAAGAAACAAAAGGCATCAAATTGGAAAGGAAAAAATAAAAATCTATTTGCAGATGACATACTATGTATAAAAAACTCTGAAGACTCCACCAAAAATTCTACTAGAACTGATAAATGAATTCAGTAAAGTTGCAGGATACAAAATTAAGGTACAGAACTCTATTGTATTCCTATATACTAATAATGAAACAGCACAAAGTGAAATTGTGGGGAAAAAATCCCAGTTACAATTGCACTAATAACAATAAAATATCTAAGAATAAACTTAACTAAAGAGATAAAGACCTGAAAACTGTAAAACACTGATGAAAGAAATTAAAAACAATGAAAAGAAATGGAAAGATATTCCATATTCATGGGTTGAAGGAATAAATAATTTTAGACTGTCTATACTATCCAAAGCAGTCTACATATTTAATGCAATCCCTGTCAAATATCAATAGCATTATCCACAAAACTAGAACCAAAATCCTAAAATATAAATGGAATCACAGAGAGCACAAATAGACAAAGCAATTTTGGGAAAGAAAAACAAAGCTGGAAGCATTGCAAATCCAGATTTCAAGTTATATTACTAAATGGCAGGATGTAAAACAGTATGGCACTAGAATAAAAATAGACACATAGATGGATGGGATAAAACAGAAATCCCAGAAATGAACCCACAATTAATGGCCAATTAATCTTTGACAAAGGAGGAATAAACATCCAATGGCAAAAAGACAGTGTCTTCAACAAATATTGTTAGAAAAATTGGACAGTCACATGTGAAAGAATGAAACCAGACCATTTTCTTATACCATATGCAAACATAAACTCAAAAAGGATTAAAGACCTAAATGAGACCCAAAATCATAAAAATCCTTGAAGATAACACAGGCAGTAATCTCTCTGACATTGCCTATAACAATGTTTTTCTAGATATGTCTCCTGAGGGAAGGGAAAGAAAAACAAAAACAAAATATTGGGACTACATTAAATAGAAAGCTTCTACACAGCAAAGAAAACAATCAACAAAACTAAAAGGTAACCTACTGAATGGAAGAAAATATTTGCCAATGCTATATCGGATAAACAGTTAGTAACCAAAGTATATGAAGAACTAATACAACTCAATACCTAAAAATCAAATCCAATTAAAAAGTGTGCAGAAGACAGGATAGACATTTCTCCAAAGAAGACATCCAGATGGCCAACAGACACATGATAAGATATTCAGCTTCACTCAGCATGAGGGAAATGCAAATCAAACTTATAATGAGATATCACCTCACAAGTGTCAGAATGGCTAAAGCCAAAAACATAGGAAACAACGAGTGTTGGTGAGGATGTGGAGAAAAAGAAACCTGTAGGCAGCAACAGTTTTTGCTGGAGGCAAAAGCAGAAAATATTAATGCTGGAACCAGGGAAAGTCCTACCAGACCTACAGTTACTTTTTCCCAAGAAAAGCAGATATTCCCCACACCCAGAGAGCACCATGCTGGATGGCATAACTCTCCTTCCTCAAGGATCATGGGAGACAGGCAACTGTAGAAATCCTGGTGAATAAACTCAATCAGATAGGAAGTGCCCACCTAAAAATCACCAAACTTTTAAGGATAAAAAAATCCCACAGTGAGAAGTATGCACTTAATGTGAAAAAATATATTATATTATAATGTATTTTATATTTTTATAATATTGTATACATGATATATTTCTTTCTCTTCTCTCTGCCCCCTCTGTTACCCCATCACTTTGTCTTTTCCTTCACTTTCAGTCTTTCTTTGACTGCCTGTCTGTGGTAAGCAGTCTATCTGCAAAGGAGGGTCCACTGATTTGTCCAAATACACCAGTAACTTGGTGGCTAAGAATATTTATTTCAAAGGTGAATTCTTGGAATTTGTCTTGAATGGAAACCTAATACATAAGCTACATACAGCTCCGCATGGCTTTATCAGTAAGATAGGGGTTATTTTGATCTCTGCCTGATTATTTTGTCTAACCAGCTGTCAAAAGATTGAGAAGAGAAGGGATGACTTAAATCATATTCAAAAACCCTAATATGTGGCACACTGTTAAGGAATCTTGAAAGATGAATAAGAATCTTTAAATAGAAAGGCTTTGGTGTAGACTTGTTGTGAAAGTCATTTGGGGTTTGATCTTGGTCGTTATATTTTATGGTAGTTTTACCTACATGCAGACTACATTATTTTTAGCCCACTTTTGCAAATAAGCCATTTGAAACTTTTAATAAAATTTTTGAGAATAGTTGACACACAATGTTACTTAGTTTCAGATGTACAACATGATGTTTTAACATCTATATGTTATACTATACTCATCACAAGTGTAGCTACTGTCACCACACAACACTATTACAATATCATTGACTATTCATTCCATAACTGGAAACCTGTGTCCCTCACTCTTCTTCACCCATTTTGCCCATCCCTCCACCCCTCTTTTCTCTGTAAACCATCAGTTTTTTTGTGTGTTTATAGGTCTAATTCTGCTTTTTTTAATTTGTTTTATTTTTAAAATTCCTCATATGAATGGACTCATATGGTATTGTCATCTCAGTCTGACTTATTTCACTTAGCATAATAACCTCTAGGTCCATCCTTGTTGTTACAAATGACAAGATTTCATCCTTTTTATGGCTGTGTAATATTCTATTACATATGTGGTATACACAGATATACATACACATATACCTACATACATTTACCATTTACCACAGTTTGGCCAAGTATTATAAGGGAGGCTGAAGCAGAGATTCTAGTGTTTTCAGTATTAGGAGGAAGATTTTTTTTCCTCTTTTACTCTGTGTTTCAGTCAGAATTGCAGTCATTAACATTGAACCCGCATTCCATCTATTCAGACCTAGGAGACCCTACTAAACTGGCTGTTAATATTTCATTTGTATTAAAATAAAGACATATTTTTGATGCAGTCTAGTGGAGATGCAGAAACTAGACTTATGACCAGGAAACCAAAGATAAAAATTTATTGAAACAAGGTATGCACCAAATGTTACTATGAATGGGGATTGAATGTTCTGTAGCAGAGCAAAACAAAAGCTGTTTTTATTTCTGTGAAAAAAAAGTTTTAAAGATAATAAAGTGGACAGTATAAAGAGATCTTATACAAAAATTCATCACAAATTTGATGTTTCTTGTAAACAAAGACAATATCTGAAATTAGTCACTTGATATCAGAATTAAATATCCACCAATATTTGAAACATTTTTTAACAATATGAGCTTATTAGTTTAGCGAGTTATAAAACAGCTTGGATTCTTGAAAGAATGATAGACAAAGAAAGTACAAATAATGGCTTTCTGTTATGGAAATTTTGTTAGAAACTCATGAAATAAATAATTTATAAAGATATTTTACAATATATTAAAGATCATCATTCAAGCCACCAAACCATTAGTTATAGAAGACAAGATCTTTAAAAAATATTCAAAACCATAGAAGAACTTTGAAATCACATCAAAAATCAATTTATTCAAATTTTGAAAAATGTTAAGAATTTTCTTTAGCTTAATGTTGTAATGTAAGAAATATTATAAAATTATCATGATTAAGTATGTCTTGTTTCAAGGGGCTTTCAAATTTGCTAATAAGCATTTTATTAAATTCATTAATATTATTGAACTCTTACACAGACTTTTTTTATTTATTTACATTTATCACAGAATATCAGCTAGTTGTGAAAAAAACCTTGTTGTTATATCAATGGTCTATGCCCCAACTTTGTTAACTAATAATTTGGATTAATTGGAATTTTACCAGAAAAGACTCATTTTTCACTTCTTTATTTTCTTCCCTCTGCTAAATATTGAACATATTTGTGCTCAGTTTTCTGAAGCAGATTCAGAAAAAAATGTCATGGATACAGTTGTTAAGACCATTTGGTTTTGAACATTTATGTGATTGATAAAAGAAGATAGCAAATTTAATGACAGTTCTTTGTCAGTGCTTATTGGTTGTATACAGGAAGGGTTTTACACAGATTTACTCTACTATTAACTTAAATTCAAAATTATCTTAAAATAAAAGTATGCTTGATTTTTAAAAGTATTTAATCAAAGACAAAATATGGTCTTGTGGTTTATATTCTCTCACACATAATGCACTACAAATGAAGAAGTTCAACTTAGAGCTACTGCAGGAAAGAAAAATGTGACCTAGATAGAAAGGTGCAAGGATTTGTATTGAAAATGAATTTTAACATAATGAAAACAATAATGATGATTTTCAACATTTTCTTACATTGATCAATATAGAGATTTTAATTCTTGACGGTATAATGTAAATTGCTGTAAAAGCTAAGAAAAATTTAAAAAACATTTCATACTGATAAATTTAAAGCTGCTTTTCAATTTATGCAACATGGTTTTGAATTTGGCATTAATAGTACTTTTACTCTAGAGTCAGGTAATTTATTTAACGTAGATGTAATTTTGAAATCAATATATTTATGCTTAAAAATGAAATAAATTATTCTCAGATAAATGAGGTAGCTGTGTCAATGTCGAATCAAATATTAAATGAAAATCATCTTTGGTCTTCAATACTTTAGTGGAAATTTTGAATTTGAAAAAAATTTGGGAAAAAAAAACTTTGGTGTGTGTGTCTTTTTTTCCTACTGTAACTTTTATGAATATAGAGAGCAAGTAAATTATTTTAGAATAAAATGTAGCAGCTGAATGA
Organism: Ursus americanus; assembly: GCF_024610735.1. Taxonomy (NCBI): domain Eukaryota; kingdom Metazoa; phylum Chordata; class Mammalia; order Carnivora; family Ursidae; genus Ursus; species Ursus americanus. The sequence continues at coordinate 54,603,163 of NC_142144.1, read as the reverse complement.
GATGAACTGCAAGTGTAAAATATCCACTATTTAGAAGATTTAGTAAGAGAAAAAAGGATGTAAACTATCTCATTAATAATTCCGGTTGTTTACATATTAAAATATTTTGATACATTGTGTTAAATATATTAAAATGAAATCTACTCTTTTTATTTTATTTTTTCTTTTTCTTCTTTTTAATTTTTTTAATAATAATTTTTTATGATGTTATGTTAGTCACCATACAGTATACCCTTAGTTTTTGATGTAGTGTTCCATGATTCATTAATTGCATATAACACCCAATGCACCATGCAATATGTGCCCTCCTTAATACCCATCACTGTCCTATCCCAGAGTCCCACCCCTCTCCCCTCTGAAGCCCTCAGTTTGTTTCCTAGAGTCCATAGTCTCTCATGGTTCATTCCCCTTTCTGTTTACCCCCCTTCATTCTTCCCTTCCTTCTCCTACTATTTCTTATGTTCCATAAATGAGTAAAACCATATGATAATTATCTTTCTCTGCTTGACTTATTTCACTTAGTATAATCTCCTCCAGTCCCATCCATGTTGAGGCAAATGTTGGGTAATCGTTCTTTCTGATGGCTGAGTAATATTCCATTGTATATATATGGACCACATCTTCTTAATGCAGTCATCTGTTGAAGGGCATCTTGGCTCCTTCCACGATTTAGCTATTGTGGACAATGCTGCTATGAACATTGGGGTGCATATGGCCCTTCTCTTCACTACGTCTGTATCTTTGGGGTAAACACCCAGTAGTGCAATGGCTGGATCATAGGGTAGTTCAATTTTTCACTTTTTAAGGGACCTCCACACTGTTTTCCAGAGTGGCTGTTCCAACTTGCATTCCCACCAACAATGTAGGAGGGATCCCCTTTCTCCACATCCTCTCCAACATTTGTTGTTTCCTGCCTTGTCAATTTTTGCCATTCTAACTGGTGTAAGGTGGTATCTCAATGTGCTTTTGATTTGAATTTCCCTCATGGCTAATGATTTTGAACATTTTTTTCCTGTGTCTCTTAGCCATTTGCATGTCTTCGTTGGAAAAGTGTTCATATTTTCTGCCCATTTTTTGATTTGATTATTTTTTTCTCGTATATTGAGTTTGAGAAATTTTTTGTAGATCTTGGATACCAGTCTTTTATCTGTAGTGTCATTTGCAAATATCTTCTCCCATTCAATGGGCTGCCTCTTAGTTTTTTTGACTGTTTCCTTGGCTGTGCAGAAGCTTTTTATCTTGATGAAGTCCCACAAGTTCATTTTTTCTTTTGTTTCTCTTGCCTTTGGAGATGTGTTGTGAAAAAAGTTGCTGTGGCCGATGTCAAAGAGGTTGCAGCCTATGTTCTCCTCTAGGATTTTGATGGATTCCTGTCTCACATTCAGGTCTTTCATCCATTTGGAGTTTATCTTTGTGTATGGTGTGAGAGAGTGGTCAAGTTTCATTCTTTGGCATGTAGCTGTCCAATTTTCCCAGCACCATTTATTGAAGGGACTATCTTTTTTCCACTGGATGTTTTTTCCTGCTTTGTCAAAGATTACTTGCCCAAAGAGCCGAGGGTCCATTTCTGGGTTCTCTATTCTGTTCCATTGGTTTATGTGTCTGTTTTTGTGCCAGTACCATGCTGTCTTTGTGATCACAGCTTTGTAGTATACCTTGAAATCCGGCAATGTGATGTCCTCAGATTTGTTTTTCCTTTTCAACAATTCCTTGGTGATTCGGGGCCTTTTCTGGTTCCACACAAATTTAAGGGCTGTTTGTCCAAGTTCTTTGAAAAATGTCATTGGTATTTTGATCGGGATGGCATTGAAAGTGTAGATTGTTCCGGGTAACATACCTATGTTTATTCTTCTGATTCATGAGCATGGAATATTTACCATCTTTTTGTGTCTTCTTCAATGTCTTTCAAGAGTGATTTGTAGTTTCTAGAATATAGATCTTTTACATCTCTGGTTAAGTTAATTCCAAGGTAACGTATGGTTTTTGGTGCTATTGTAAATGGGATGGATTCCCTAATTTCTCTTTCTTCAGTCTCATTGTCCTTGTATAGAAATACAACTGATTTCATGCATTGATTTTGTATCCCACCACATTACTGAATTGCTTTATAAGTTCTAGTAATTTTGGGGTGGTGTCTTTTGGGTTTTCCATATAGAGTATCATGTCATCTGTGAAGAGAGACTATTTGACTTCTTCTTTGCTGATTTGGATACCTTTTTCCCTTTTTGTCGTCTTATTGCTGTTATAAGGACTTCTAGTACTATGTTGCATAATAATGGCGAAAGTGGTCATCCTTGCCGTGTTCCTGATCTTAAGGGAAAGGCTTCCAGCTTTTCCCCATTGAGAATGATATTTGCTTTAGGCTTTTCATAGATGGTTTTTATGAAATTGAGGAATGTACCCTCTATCCCTACACTCTGAAGGGTTTAAATCAGGAAAGGATGCTATGTTTTGTCAAATGCTTTTTCTGTATCTATTGAGAGGATCTTATGGATCTTGACTCTTTTCTTATGATATGATCTATCACACTGATCGATTTGCGAATGTTGAACCACACTTGCATCCCAGGGATGAATCCCTCTTGGTCTGGATGGATAATCATTTTAATGTACTGTTGGATCCTATGAGCTAGGATCTTGTTGAGAATTTTGGTGTCCATATTCTTCAGGGATATCAGTCTGTAATTCCCCTTTTTGATGGGCTCTTTGCCTGGTTTGAGGAACAAGGTAATACTGGCCTCATAGAATGAGTTTGGTGTTTCTCCTTATGTTTCTATTTTTTGAAACAGCTTCAGGAGAATACGTATTATTTCTTCTTTGAATGTTTGGTAGAATTCCCTGGGGAATCTGTCAGGCCCTGGACTCTTGTTTTTGGGGAGGTTTCTGATCACTGCTTCAATCTCTTCATAATTAGTTAGTCTGTTTAAGTAATCAATTTCTTCCTGTTTCAGTCTTGGTAGTTTATTGGTTTCCAGGAAGGCATCCATTTCTTCCAGGTTGTTTAATTTATTGGCATAAAGCTGTTCATAAAAGTTTCTAATGATCCTTCCTATTTTATTGGTATTGGTCATGATCTCTCCCATCTTATTCATAATTTTATTAATTTGGGTCCTTTCTCTATTCTTTTGAATAAGTCTGGCCAGTGACTTATCGATCTTATTTATTAATTCAAACAACAGCTTCTAGTTCTGTTGATCTGCTCTACTGTGCTCCTGGCTTCTAATTCATTGATCTCTGCTCTAATATTGATCACCTGACTTCTCATGCGTGGGTTAGGCCTGTTCTTCTGTTCCAGCTCCAGCCTCTTGAGGTGAGAATATAAAAACTGCCTTTTAGATTTTTCTATTCTTTTGAGTGAGGCTTGGATAACGATGTATTTTCCCCTTAGGTCTGCCTTTGCAGTGTCCCATAGGTTTTGGACTGATGTGTTTTCATTTTCGTTGGTCTCCAAAAATTGTTTGATCTCCTTCTTAATTACCTGGCTTACCCAATCATTCTTGAGCAGGATGGTTCTTAGTTTCCAAGTGTTTGAATTTCTTCCAATTTTTTCCTTGTAATTGAGTTCCAGTTTCAAAGCATTGTGGTCTAAGAATATGCAAGGAATAATCTCAGTCTTTTGGTTTCGGTTGAGACCTGTTTTGTGACCCAGTATATGGTCTATTCTGGAGAAAGTTCCAAGTGCATTTGAAAAGAATGAGTATTCTGTCGTTCTGAAGCGTAGTATTCTGTATATATCTATGAGGTCTATCTGGTCCAGTATGTCATTCAAAGTTCTTGTTTCTTTGTTGATTTTCTGCTTAGGTGATCTCTCTATTGCTGAGAATGGAGTGTTGAGGTCCCCTACTGTTAACGTATTATTATCTATATGTCTTTTTATTCTGGTTAAGAGTTGGCTTGTGTATCTAGCTGCTCCCCTGTTTGGGGCATAGATATTTAAAATTGTTATATCCACTTGTTGGATACATCCTTTAAGAATAATATAGTGTCCTTATGTATCTCTAACTACAGTCTTTAGTTTAAAATCTAATCTGTCTGATATGAGAATTGCTACCCCAGCTTTCTTTTGAGGTTCATTGGCATGAACAGTGGTTTTCCATCCCTTCACTTTCAGTCTGTATGTATCTTTAGGTTCAAGAGTCTCTTGTAGACAGCAAATGTATGGGTCATGTCTTTTTATCCAATCTGCAACCCTGTGGCATTTATGGGAGCATTTAGGCCATTCACATTGAGAGTGATTATTGAGAGAGATGATTTTAATGATGTTATGTTGCCTGTGAAGTCTTTCTTTCTATATACTGTAAATTTCTGTTCTGTATCACTTTTGTGGAGTTTTTGCTTTCAGAGAACCCCCCTTAATATTTCACGTAGGGCTGGTTTGGTGGTTACGAATTCCTTCAGTTTCTGCCGATCTTGGAAGGTCCTTATCTCTCCATCAATTCTGAATGACAGCCTTGCTGGGTAAAGGATCCTTGGCTGCATGTTCTTCAGAGAGAGCTTTGAAAATACCCTGCCAAAAATCCCTGGCCTGCCAGGTCTCTGTAGACAGGTCTGACGTTATTCTGATATTCTTCCCTCTGTACATAAGGATTTTCTTCCCCCTGGCCACTTTCAATATTGTATCCTTGGATCTAATATTTGCGAAATGCACTATGATGTGATATGGTGTTGGTCTGTTGTCATTGGCCTTGGGAGGGGTCCTCTGCCTCTTGGACACGAATGCTTGTTGTCTTTGCCAGATTAGGGAAGTTCTCAGCTACAGTTTCTTCAAATATCTCTTCTAGACCTCTCTATTTCTCCACGCCCTCAGGGTTGCTGATGATTCTGACATTGGAACGTTTCTTTGAGTCAGTAATTTCCCTAATCTACATTCTTGAGATTGGATTTTTTTTGAGCCAAGTTTCTGTTTAACTTTCTCTTCTACCCTTCCATCTTCCAATTCACTAATTTATTCTTCTGCCTCATTTACCTGGCCATCAAAGCGTCTAGTTTAGGCTGAATTTGATTCATAGCATTTTTAATTTCTGCCAGATTCGCTCTCATTTCCACCCTTAGAGATTCTATATTCTTGTTAATATTTTTGTTAATATTTTTTTCAAGCCTACACATCATCTTGACCATTGTTACTCTGAACTCCATTTCTGACAATTTGGTTATATCCATATCCATCATTTCTGTGGCAGAGGCCACAGTCTCTGTCTCCTTTCTTTGCTGAAGGTTTCTCTTCCTTGTTGTTCTGATGAGGAGAGGTTGTGGGGATGCACAGAGCCCAAATTATTGACCAGGACCCAGGCATTGTGTTTTATAGGGACCTTAGGGGTGTGGGCTTCTTGATTTTTCAGCCTACCTTCTGGGGAAGAGGCCTGCTGCACTGATACTCAGGCAACCCTCTTTGGGTAGGGTTGCCCCATCCCCTGTGAGGGGTGATGGGGATGGGCACAATATGACCCGGTATTTCTGGGGTTTTGTTCTCTGGCAGCTTTCCCTGGTGGTTTTCTGTGGCTCTTCTGAGAGTCAGAGCAGCAGTGGCCGTATCCTCGCCTCTGTCTCAGAACAGAGAGATCGCAGTCCGCTCTCCACTGAGCTGTCCTGGCCACTCTAACTCTGTTTCCATCAGTGATGCTAAAAACCCCACAGAGTCACTCACCCAGCCCTTACTTGCAGGGCTGGCACATCTTTGCCCTTTGTGCTTCTAACACTGCCAGGTGTCCCCAGTTCCCAGGAGCACTCCTGAGCTCCCTGTTTCAGTGTGGTTCACACTCGCTCTGGAGCACTGGTTTTCCGTCTGGTTGCACGTGTACTCGCGAGCTCCCAATTTCAGTCTAGTTCGAGTGTGTGCTCCAGCGCTCCGGTTTTCAGTCTGTTCGTGCGCGTGCTCCCAAGTTCCTGGTTTCAGTCTAGTTCGAGTGTGCATTTGGGAGCTCCAGTTTTCAGTCCAGTAGCACGTGCATTCTTGGGCTCATGGTCTCAGTCTGGTTTCTGTGGGTGCCCCTCTGTGAGTCCGGCCGGCTCCACAGTGCAGGTGGCTACTGCTTCGCAGCGCCCGAGCATGGTGGTTCCCTCCCCCTTCCGTTTATCTTCTGATATCTGTACATGGATTCACAGCTCCCACTTCTTACCTCACTACTCAGTGCTGGAGATCTTCGTTTGTAGAGATTCAGATGTGTCTTCCTACATCTCAGGCTGATTTCATCGGTGTTCAGGATGGTCTGGTAGATATGCAGCTCAATTCAGGGGTCCAGCTAAAGAAGGGTTCCCTAGTCCTCTGCCATCTTTTTCCTGTCAACTCACTCATTTTATTTTTTTAATATGACTACTGGAAACTTTAAATTACATATGTATCTCACATTACATTTCTATTAGAAAACACTTATCTAGAGAATCTAATATCCTTTGTTTCAAATATACTGTCTTAAAAGATGATTTTACTTTCTTATAAGTTTTCACTTGTGCCTTTTGTAATCTAAAATGTCTAAAGATATTTATCTAAATATTTTCAATTCATGCAGAAGCTCATTAAGTATATTCACCCAATGTTTTATCTAAACTTTTATGTAAAAATATACTGATTTCAGTTACATCTTGTGTGTAGTTTCTGTCTGTGTGCTAACTATGCACTCAGCAAAATACTTCATACTAAAAATATATCACTTTCAAACTACAGAGGAACTCCTGCTTTTCTATTATTAGCTCATGATGAGAAAAAAAAGTGTTCTAATTAAATATGTCATTTATGATCTTATAGTTCTTAATCTTTCCCTTCATTTTTCATGTTTGGACTGATACTCACTAAACAATTTAAGTACTCAATGTGTTGAATATACTGTCTTATCCTTTTACTAAATCCCAAATACCTCCAAATAAACAACTAGTGCCTAATAAGAAAATAAAAGTAAGTTACAAATCAGAAAATAAGGACAAGAAAAATGCCCTACATATGGTTACAGGGTTTTAGTATCTAATACCGTATACATTCTGCTATTGACTGTAGTTTTCCTAAGAAAGCAGATCTTAAAAAAGAACATGCATAGTTCCATAATTGCTACTTCCCTAAGGAGAAAATACCTGCAAAGTTAAGGAACTTTCATGTAAACAAAGTGTGAACTGCACAAATGACTTAATGTGTCTTTCTTTTGTTGGCCTAAGTTTAGCTGTAATGGACTGAATTTTTCCTTTCACTAAAACTGCTGCCAGATACTTAAAGATTGTTCAGTTGCTGTAAATGGTTCCAGTGACATAAGGAGAGAGAAAATAAATATCCCAAGTGCAAAATTAATACTTTAAGTTATGATGGCTAATGTCTAAAAGTCAGATGTCAAGTGGATAATTACAGCAAGATCGTGGTGTGTAACAACACAAAGTCAGAATGATGATAGAATATCATAGTCTTTTCATCACAGAACTTGAAGGCTAAAAGCTTGCTAGATGCAGATGATTGCTTTCAGTTTCTGACAGGAAAATTTTTATCTTCTAATTCAATTTAAGTTGATTTTCCAGCAAATGATATTTCAAGTTGATGATTGAGATTCTGGAAGGTTCCTAAAAAGTAAAGAGCAAATATAATAAACACCTTAGTATTATTATACTTTGTATAATAGTTTTCTTCTGGGGCGCCTGGGTGGCACAGCGGTTAAGCGTCTGCCTTCGGCTCAGGGCGTGATCCCGGCGTTATGGGATCAAGCCCCACATCAGGCTCCTCCGCTATGAGCCTGCTTCTTCCTCTCCCACTCCCCCTGCCTGTGTTCCCTCTCTCGCTGGCTATCTCTATCTCTATCGAATAAATAAATAAAATCTTTAAAAAAAATAGTTTTCTTCTGATTGTCTTTTTACTGAAAATGGTACCTGATCACTTGGATCAATTTAATAACTAGTGGTTATTATATCCTATGTGTCATCTACCATGTGAAAGTTATTTTCATTTGTCACATCAAATTTACCAGTAGATATTTTAGGAAATTAATGAAACAAAACCAAATACAATCTAATTGGATCTATTTAAAACAGATACAATAAAATGATGAAGCCACAGGTTTTGTTTAAATCTATTCTCCTGAGTGTAGAGAACAGAATTTAATCCATGTGGTAAGAATGAATAAAGCTAAGTTTAAAATAGGAATGGCAATTTTAGGATTTTAATGGTAATCTGGAGGCAGACTTGATAGGGAGGAGGAAATCATCTCCTAGCGTTGTTGGGGTTGGAGATTCTGTGAGATTTTCCAAACCACTTTAAACCTGGCCTATGGAGTACCAATAATATGCAAGAGTGAGAGATGCAAGGGACTAAAAAAAAAGATGACATTAAAATATCAGCTGATCTTTTAGATAAAAATAAAAGCATCCATCTGTTGCTTCTGTGAATTCTGTTAGCATAGTAATGTCTTGATCAATGATGCAAATATACTGAACACATGAAGTTCCCAATTCACATAAGGAATGAGAGTCTCAATTTTTTGCCATCAGCTTGCTGTACAAATTTAGAGTAGGTATTTTCCTCCTGAGTTTATTTTATCAAAATCTTGAAGTAATATTGCATAAAATAGCAAATTCCTGATGTAAACACATATCAAGGCAGTGTTTACTATGATAATCAATAGAGAAGTGTTTTGTTTTGTTTTGTTTTTTAGACTAAGAGGTTTTCTAAGACTAACACAAATGTACTAAGACATCTACATGTAAGAGGTAGCAAAATTGGTGCTATTTTGTAGCTGGTTGTAGTTTCTGATACACTCTATTCAGAAAAGCATCTGTTTTCTTCTAAACCTGTTTGCATCAAACACTTTAACAACTTCTGGAAGAAACAAAGACAGAGAGGACAGGGACAAACTTACCTGGAACCTCATTACTTCTCTGTCAGATCTTCTAATCTTTCTTACTCTAATTTAGTACAAAGAGGAAAACTCATGTCCCACTTCACTGTATTTTAAAGTTCAAATCAGTATGCATTCAAAACTTATTTGCCTATAGATGTGAAAAATGAGATAGGCTAATTTAACAAAATATTTTGCAGTTTTTTTGGGGGGAATCCATTCATTCAACAGTACTTAAACAAGCACCTACTATCTTTTGGACACTATTTTAGCTGGTTGTGAAAAATTAATGAGTAAAATAAAGACTAATATTCTTGTAAAGCCTACATGTTAGTAGAAAGCAAGGAGACTATAAAATATAATTAATTAATTAATTTTCAACATAGAGTATTTGAAAATGAAACTGATAAGGAATAAAATAAAATGTAGAGCAGGATAAGAAAGATGAGGAATGCCAGCATGGGTAGGCATTAAGGAGCTGAATTAAATTTGGTAGAGAAATTAGATTCGTTTAAATGATGAGGTTTGGGCAGAGATAAAAAAAACACGAGACTGGTAGTCGAATGAGTTTGGAGGGGCAGTGCCTTGATGGTTCAGTCCCTGAAGTGACTGAATCTTGATTTCAGCTCAGGTCACAATCTCAGGGTCTTGAGAGGAGCCAAGATTTGATCCCTGCATAGGCTCTGCTCAGTGGGGAGTCTCTGTGTGTTTTTCTCTCTCTTCCTCTCTCTCTGCCCCTCCCCCTGCTATCTCTCTCTCTCTCTCAAATAAATAAATAAATCTTAAAAGAAAAAAGCAGAGTGAAAAGAAAATTTAAGACAAAGGGAACAGCTAGAATTGTGTTCACCAATATGGTAGCCATTAACCACATGTGGCAACTGAGAACTTGAAATGTGGCTATGAAGCTAAATATCTAAATTATAAAATTTTGTTTATTTGTAATTATAATTAAATTAGAAATACAGATACTTCACTTGGTTATTCAACAATTTGGTTATGTAAATCTATTTTTTCAATAAATTTTATAAAATCCATGTAGACTAAGTGCTATAAAGTACATACCGTATTTAAAGATTCAGTATAAAAAATGTAATCTATCCCAGTAATTTTATTTTGATTATGGGTTGAAATATTTTGGATGTACTAGGATAGCAAAATATATTATTAAAATTTATTTCATATATTGTTATGTGGACCTTGTGAAGAGAATTAGATACAAGGGAAACTTGTTAAATTATACTTTAGAATAAAATAAGATGTTTATGCATGAGCAGAGTGTTAGCAGCTTCTGAACATAGAGATGGGCTTATAGATATAGATAGGTGGAGAAACTTAGCAAAGATAAGGAGAAAATAGCCAGCTTTGGAGAACACTTATGATTGATGGGATGAATCAGAAGCTATAAGAGCACCAATGCAAAGACAAACAGTTTAGTCAAGAAATTTCTCTCCCTAATCTTCTCTCTTTCAGAGTTCTGTAAGAAAGCAACAGGGAAATAGGGGTTGGGAATATATGTAAATCGCATATTTCTGTACATTCTCATGGTAATTGGATTCTAGGACTGTCTTGGAGTAGAATACAAAAATGAACCAAAGATAGATGATATTGCTTCCAATTTTCAGGCAATCTGAGTAATGAGAAAAAAATATATAGTTTGGGATTTGGGGCATTGGAATAATCAAAGATAAATTCAATATGATTAAAATGATGATGTATTTCTGACTCAACTTAAGTCTAACCTGAATCTGTCTGATAACCCTCTCATCTTAACCAACCCACAATGAAAAGGCTTTGGCATTTTTGCAATAAACATTTACAGTGTAACAAAGTATTAAACTACAGGCTTCCCAGTTCATTTTCACACAATATCTGGAATGCAATTTAAAAATAAACACAGGAGGAACCAGGAGAATATATCCAAAAATCAAGAGAAAACACATTCAATGGAATCAGGTAATTCAGGTATTCAAATTATCTTTCAAGTTCTTAAAAACAAGTTTTATGGAGTTTAAATAATTTTTAGGAATTTTTTTTATCTCTGCTCATTAGTTATACCAAATGACCATTTCCCTAACTCCCTAAAAGAAAGGATGTCATGGAATTTACTCCCAAAAAACAAGAATTATTTCTCTATTCCAAAGACTAGGACTCTGTGGAGGCAGTTCCATACTCTACACTTCTATGTTACCTCAGTGCCAGTGAAGCCTTTTGTTAATCTCCATGTTAGAAATCAAATTTGTATCCTGATCATGTCTATCTCATGAATTCATGTATTTGTCATATATGACTATTGAAATTTCACCCAATGAGCGTACTGGACAACCTTCTATACAATATGCCACATAGTACATTGTTATATATACAGAGGTTGACTGGACAATAAGCAATAATACTTACCAAAATTTTTGTATGTGCCATGTCCTGTTCTAAGATTTTTATAGGCATCAACTCACTTAATCTTTACAATAATCTTATAAAGTTCAACTTTCTTTTAAGATTTTATTTGAGAGAGAGAGCGAGCAAGAACGAAGGAGAGGCAGACTCCCCACTGAGTAGAGGGACCTATGAGGAGCTCGATTCCAGGACCCTGAGATTGTGACCTGAACCAGATGCAAACACTTAATGGACTGGGCCACTGAGGTACCCCTCAATTTCCTGATATCATTTTATGCATGAAACTGAGACACAGGAAAACCAAAGCTCATATATACTTTATATGACAGAACCAAGAGAGAAATCAGGGAAGTCTAGTGACTGCTTAGACTAGTTGTTAGGACGTTCAGCCCTAGCTATGAGTCTTGGATTTCAATTATTTCATGCATGATAATTTTTATTTTTTGATAATATTTATTTAATATGAAAAAGAAAAATTACTGATTGCTTCTTATTAGGAATAAGGAGCTAAGATAACATGGAGAAGATTAATTGAAAATGATAAAAATAAGGCAAGATAAAGGAATACAGGTGGCATTTTTTAAAAAAGAAATACAAAACAAATTAGCAGGAAGAAGTAACAATTTATTCTATACTAGAAAAATGTTATTTGCTTCCCCCACATTTAATTATTTTCTATATTTGCTTGGTAAAAGAATTCACTTGCTGTATTCAGGTATTAAATTGAAGCATAAATTTTTACATTTTCCACATAAATTTCAAAGAAGTTTCATCTAACCTTGTTGGTCTTCCCCTCTTTCATCATTATTTCCTACTTCCTTCCACCTATTTCACTTAGAAACTGCAAATGTAAATTGCTCTCCTAACTGATTAAAGTTAGGTGGAGTTCTCTTTGCTCTGAAATGACAGTTGTTCTGAATTTTTGAAGGTTATATAAGATGGTGATTTAAAACATGGACTTGGGATTAGAGAAATCCATTGTAAAACACAGATCAGCCTCTTTCTAGCCAAGTAAGAGCCTCATTTTTTATTTATAATCTTTAAAAAATTGAAATATATTAAACATTAATTACATATAAACTATATATACATATATATCAGCATACATCAATATTATGTACATATATAGCATACTTTCAGTTTAAATGAAGAGGATAGAAGTAAACAAGCACACATCTATATATTTTTAGAAATAGGTGTTTGCCAATATACTTGAAGAACTATGTGTGCCTCTTTTTTTATAGCTTCTCCTTTCCTTTCCTTCTCCTCAGAGATAACTACTGAAATTTTTATTAACTATTTTATCACTTTGTTTAGAAAAATTAAGTTTACTTCATTCATATGAATCCATAAAATATTGTTTTGTCATTTTAATTTTTACACAATAGAGCAACATTATATTCCTCTACAATTCACTTTTTCCCATCACTTTGTGCTTTTAAGTTTCATTCATGTGGATACATTTGCTTATATTTCATTTATTTTTATTGTTGAGTAGAATTTCTTTGTATGACTATGGCAAGTGATAGATTCCATTGTTCATGGACACACTGAGTTGTTTTCACTATTTTGCTATATTAAAGAATGCAGTAATCATTTTTCTCATTGTATGAGTACACTGCAGTTTGGTTATCCATTCTTCTGTTGATGTACACTGGCATTGTTTTCAGCTTGGTAATATTATAAATCATGATACTGTGAATATTCATGTAGGAATCTTTTTGGGCTCACATATATTCTTT